>NC_137822.1:57404418-57601918 GCF_963921795.1 Nannobrachium achirus
TCCTGGTGTTTATTGTCAAAAAAGCCAGGTTACTGTTGCGGGTATCACCGCTGGTGTTTCTCAGGTATGACTTGATACGCCGGAGGCAGGAGAAACTCCGTTCACAACTGGCTGATGAAACGGGAAGGGTCACTGCTATACATAACAGTTTATAAATGTCTTCAAAGGCATCTTGGTACGGGCCCATGAGTGAAAGGAACTCCACCGTGCTGTTGATGACTTGTCCCTTCTCCTTTTTGCCAGACCCATGAAATGGGTAGGCCTACATAAGCAAATGTCTGTCGGTCCGGGTTTTCTATATAAAGGGTATATATGATGATGACATGATGATGACATGCCTACAAAAGGCATGATGTCATAAATGATGATGACAGACAGGGGGTCTGGCACAACCAGGTTGACCTGGTCTAGTTTTTTTTCAACAGCCGTTTGAGTATCTTCTGGGTTTGAGAAACAGCAAGATTATCAGAAACCAAGGATGAATGATCACATCCCTCTAGAAAAAAAAGAAAAGAAAAAGACCAGAAAATCAACCTACTACATGTTAACACTGTTGGTTATTTACCACAATAGCTTTAAGATAAGAGGCTCTTGCCTCACACCATAAAATGTCTGCCGCTTCCAAAAGAAGAATGAACTAGGAGCCTAGAAACAAGTAATCTGCATAGGCCTATTCATACATTCGAGATGAAGCGGAATTAGTCAACTAGTGCAGGGGTTATCAAAGTGGGTGACGGGGCACCCTGGGGTGCCGTGACGGCAGTCCAAGGGTGCCACGAGATAATTTGATCATATTTGGAATTTATTTGGACACTTGAAAAAATATTTAGTATAATTTTAAACTTGAAGTACAAAGTTATTTTAAGTTCTAACCAAAATGGCTATTATGTCAACGTTTTCCTCGCCACATAATCACTAAAATAGCATCACTGTCAAGCAGAAACCTTGTATCTCCAAGTTTCAAATGTGTATGTCTTTTGATAAAACAAAGCCCTGCTTCATCATACAAGACTGTCACACAAAACTAGTGAAAACAGCCGATCTACAAGCACACAACGCCTCGCAAGGCGTTGTGTGCTTGTAGATCTGCTGTTTTCACTAGTTTAGTACATTTTATAGATGATAAATACAAAACGAACGGTTTTGGACATACATGGTTTCCACCCGACAACGACGATATGCTTAGTATAAATATATGGTGCTGGGAGTGAAAATTATAATGTAGGAGTGCCTCGGATTAAAAAAAATATTGATGGGGTGCCCTGAGACAAAAAAGTTTGGGAACCCCTGCACTAGTGGAGTTAGTTCACTTGGATTAAGTTTAGGGATAATAAATGTACCAATGTCCATAGAACCTTGGTTACGGTTTGCTTAGTGCGATTTACATCAACAGCATAATTAACTAGAATTATAAAACATACTGGACACCCATGTAGCCTATGACCATTTAGATGACTTTCGTCACGAGGACCCAATATAATTACAAAGTAAAAGATTAACCATTTATTAGATAAATAAGTTCCTTGACACATTTAAAATGCTTTAAAATTCTTGTGTCTTTGGCCGAGCCACCATCATCATCGTCATCCCTTGCTGCTTAGTTCAGTGTTTCTCAACCTTTTTTCTGCGTGGGCACACTTTTCATGTCCCAAGAATCCATGGGCACACCAACATAATACAAGGGTGTAAATATCGCCACTGTCGGGAAGAAACCTTGTTTCCAGGTTTCAAATTTGTATGTTTCTTTGCAAAGTAAAGCCCTGCTTCATCATACAAGGCTGTCGCACAACAGTAGTGAAAACAGCACATCTACAAGCACACAACGTAGATCGGCTGTTTTCACTAGTTTAAATCATTTTTAAAATGATAAATACAATACTGGCTTTCAAGCAGTTTCAAGGGGCACACTTGACCCTTCTCAGGGGCACACCAAAGGTCCTCATGCACAGTGGTTGAGAAACACTGGCTTAGTTGGCACCTCGGCAGAATGTCAACTTGCCCACCCACATACATACAGACCGAACAGAACCGAGCACAGTTCTTGTGTGCTCTGCTGGCGCACAAGTAGGCCATATATGGCCACAAGTGCACAAGCCGCAGGCTGGCACCTCGACAGAGTGCAGTCTAGTTAGAGCTGTGCAGGATTCTGCCGGCCTCACTCACTCTGGAGTGTGAAGACGGCATGGATGTCTTTACACTCCCCCTCTTGCCTTGGTGCGAATCCAGCATCTTTAGCCACGTCCACCACACCCTCTGCGAAACCCACCACTTGTTCTTGAGTCAGGTCCAGTAGGTAATTAGACAGCTCCACAAGGAGCACCGCTCCCGGTGCTGCGGTCTGTCTCAAGGTAGGGTCCAGCTGGCGCACCATGCCGGCAGCAAAGTAGATTGTATCGAAGAACTGGGAGTATTCTTGCCTCCCTGGCAGTTTGGAGAGGGAATCTAAAGGCAAGAACGTCACCGAGACCCCTTTCACATGCATCAAATCATGAATGTTGATGGCTTTGTGGTGAGCCTCTGGCTGTAACGACTCCTTTCTCCCTGTGTCTGGATGGGACGTGGTGGAGTGGCTCCCTCTACATGTCAGGGACCGGAACAACATCTGTACATTTGCAAAGGCAATATCCTGCGCGGTCTTCAAATGTTTCCCATCCTTCTTCACCAATAGACTCTTGTCGTCGGTCTCGATGCCAAACGAGAGGTAAGGGCTAGACACGATATCTCCCCAATAGCCCCTGGCTGCCACTTTGTCCCCCCTATTACTGTATACACGCGTAGAGAGCAAGGTCGGGTTGGCTATTTGGTAGATTCCCTCTCTCATCTCAAACGCCAAGCCCTTCTCCCTCCACTGAATGTACTGCTGTTTGTCAATGACGCTGCACCCTCCCTGATGCAGCTTCATGGTGAGATCCCAGTCAAAGCTCCCCGCCCGGTAGTCATAGCGCCTTCCCAGGTACTTCCGGACCCGGCCGTCCCAGGCCTTGGCTATGGAGAACGGAGGAGTCCCACGCCCCCCACAAGCTGAGGACGATGGTGGAGGCTGGGTCCACAGCTTGAATATCCTGACCAGCTCATCGCGTTCCTTATACTTGAGCAGGGTTGTGTCGAGACAGGCGTGTGTGACCGTTTCCAGCATATCGGTGACGGACAAAGAGAGCTGGGACGCGACGTGCCTCAGCGTCTCCTCGGTCTGGCTGCGGATCTCGACGTTCCCGAACACCTCCAGGAAAACCTCCGCCTTCTCACGAAGTCCCATGCTTTCTCTGGGTATCAGAGCGATATAGAGGAGCAGCAGTTGTCGGGCCACCACCTCCATAGTGCTTTCTAATGCCCATATATGGAGTCTATCTGTGTCCCTCAAACCGGCAATGGTCTTTAGAATGTGACGCGGATCTGCGCTGCCAACCAACAAAATATTGACCTCCCCCTCCTGTCTCACAGGGCCTGTAGCCAGTAGGTCTCGCGCAGGGCTAAAGCCCCACCAGGTGATGCAGCCAGGACCTTCCCGAGTTTGTCCGGTGCTCATTTTGTGAAAGTCTTGTTTCTCTCCCTCCTTCGAACCTGTTGCTACCAGAGGCTGATGAAGTAGTAAGAAGTAAGTTTATCTAGGCCTAGCTTAAAGTCCAAAGAACCCTGTACCTTATATAGGTTGACCAACCTCTGGTCTGACGTAACACACAATACAAAATACAAACTGTGGCCTGACAGTGGCGATGTGCGATTTATATTATGATGATGATCAGTTTGAAAACTGACTGTCTGATGATGCCATAACTGGAGGTTCTAGTGTAGTACATTTCTAGATAGATTGTGCTTTCTTAATGTCACATTTATATTTTTGAAGCGGTGAAAGCCGCTTCCAAGGAGTGGCTTTGTGTGTCCCATGTGTGTCCATATATGGTCATTTCAGTCCAGAATGAACAGGTTTTATCTGTCCGTAAATGTGTGTCCCATGTGTGTCCCCCACGTCCATATACTGTATGGTCATTTCAGTCCAGAATTAACAGGTTTTATCTGTCCGTAAATATGTGTCCCATGTGTGTCCCCCACGTCCATATATGGTCATTTCAGTCCAGAATGAACAGGTTTTATCTGTCCTGTACGTCCAGAATATGTGTGTATATGATGATTGAATGATTAAAAATGTCCAATACTTTGAGGATTGGTCAAGCTTCACATGACAATTCGGCCCTCCAGATAAAATCATTCAGAATTCAGAATTCTGAATTCTGAAGCTCTAGTCTAGAACACATACCGCTTCACTTCGAACCGAATACAGAGTTCATAGCTCTAGAACACATAGAATAAAAGTTCACCGCTTCACTTCGAACCGAGGTTTGATTCTTACTGTCAGTTATAGTCAGCAGTTGTGGTTGCATAGATCAGCAGCACTTTGGGGGACAGTCCTTTTAGCATAATCACAGACAGAAGAGATAAAAGAAAGAAAGAAATACCTTACTCCTCCCGTGGGGGAAATTCAGATATCACAGCCCAACCCAGCTGCTTTTTTTTTCAGCTTACCCAGCTGAACCCAGTGCTGCCCACAAGGAGCACGAGGGAAGGGGAGCAGTAATAGTTGGGGTGGGGAATCGTACCTGCGACCTCTGGGGCCTCCGGAGTCCTAGGCATGGACACTAACCACTCAGCCATCACTGCTCTTAAATACCAGTAAGACTCCCTAATCGGGAGATAAGTGACCGTCAGGTAGCATACACAAACTTTAGAAGGCAATCGTAGCCAATCGGGAGGAAATATGGTAAACGGGACAGATCCATGTTGATGACCGCTTTGCATGATTTTGGGGCAAATTCTGTAGGAGCAGTGTCCAAAAAATGTGTTTTGCAAAAGCAACAGTAGTAACTTTGTAGTTTTTGTCCCTGGACATGGAATTGAAAAGCTCATCATTCGGAAATAGTAGGCGAAGATCAAATCGGTAGACAGTATCTCTACAGTCATGTAATCAACATGAATCTGTCCAATTATCCATATTCCATCATGATTGGCTAAGATTGACTTCCAAAGTTTGGAGGATTGGTCCGTTTTAAACAAAATGCCTCAAATTATGAACACAGTGTACAATTTTGATGAAATGGTGCACACACATTCCCTTTATGTATTTATTTATTTATTTATATATAATCAGCCTCATGGTGGCACTATAACAGGCTGATTCGTGTTTGTAACTATAACTCCGCCGATCAGTGTAAAAACTATGGCCCAATTCCAATCTGTTGACTCACTGACTTAGCCAAGTCAACGTGCACGTTCACGTTGAGGCTTGAGGGTTATTCCAATGTAAATCGGTAAGTCAGTGAGGGTAAGGGTCGTTTCACACTCTAATAAGGAACCTAACTAATTTCGGTTCGGGAGGGCTCCCCGACCCGAAATTATTTACGTTCGGGGGGAGTTCATCCATACTTTCTTAACGGCTATTGCCGAAGTCGCTTGTAAATATTGGAGGTCCGTGGCATGACAACGTTTGTGGCCGATGAATGAGCGTTACAGGGCGGTACATATTTGACTTGCCCTCGCGCTGCACGCTGAATGACTGGAGGTCCAGTGAGTAGCAGCTCCAGCAGGCACTCTTCTCTCTCTCTCTCACTCACACTCACAAACGCTCGATCGAGCTCTGTCAAAAACATTTAATCTACAAGCTCACATTATTGACGTGCCGCCTCTCTTGCTGCATGCATGTCATCACACAGTCACAACTCGTCGTGGAAAACCTATCAACACGGAACACTAGCAATTAGCAAAGTTGTGTTTAAGCTCTTCTTTTCTCTTTAAAACGGTCGGTGACGCGTTAGCGATACACGCAGCAAAGCTGTGTGTGTGTGTGTGTGTGTGTGTGTGTGTGTGTGTGTGTGTGTGTGTGTCTCGCGCGCGCGCCTCCCAGCGAGAACCAGCTGACAATGTATCCGCTCTGCGACGATCAATACACGGCCACATTGGAAGTTGGCGTGCCTCCCTCCCAAACGACCGCTGTTTCATTGGCTTCACAGCCGAGCATATGAACTTGGAGCTGCATGGGCTGAATGAATGAGAAGACACCGCTGAGTACCGAAATTAAGTCGGGAGGTCACAACATTTCGCCAGCACCGTGGAGCCGAGTTTAGTCGGTTGACGCCCCCCCGAACCGGGAGGGGAAACCCATATTTGGGTCTGGCCAGTGCCGAACCGAAATTAGTTAGGCTCACTATTAGAGTGTGAATCGACCCTAAGTCAGCCATGTCACTCCTGAACTGTCCTGTGTCCCTCTCTCACTGTCGTTACCAAAATAATGCAGAAAGTAAAAAAAAAAAAGAATACAATAAATGCACAAATATTTATGCCAGTACTATCATTCCTGTATCTCGTATCGTGGATGCGACACATTGCGTCTGACGGTGGTACAATGGGTATTGCATAACGAGGTGAGGCCTGCATTCCCAACTTGCGTTGTTCTTGACTTGTATTGCCAATCCAACTGATATGCCCATATGTAGCCATACAGCGTATGGAGATCCAGTTGTCCAGAATTGCTTATTCGAAACAACATGTCCATAAATGGGAATATACTGTACTGATGACATCAGGGATCATCATATATTTTGTTATTTTCTTCTTTTTCTTGTTTCTTGTATTTATTTTTAAACCCACATTGTCTAAATGTGTGTATTTGTATCTACCAGTCCAGTCTAGTCTAGCTGCCATGGTAACAGCCACATGCTGAAGCAATGCCAAACATCACTGACTGACATCACAGAACACCATATATGGGCATAAACACGTGAAACAGTCTGCATGCTGACATCTCTGATATTAAACAGTGTCGCCACCATGGTAACAGCCGCATGCCGAAACAATGCCCAAATAATGTCTGTCTGACATGATGAAACAAGTGCCCAAATTTGGAGATGACTGACATGATTGACTGACATCACTGCAGTGCCCAAATTTGTAGATGACATCACAGACTGGCCTGGACACAGAACACCATATGTGGGCATACAAGAGAGCTAGACAGACAGAGATAAGATATCTCCATTTATGGGCATGAAAGGGACACAGACAGACAGACGGATACAATGGGTATTGCGCAACAGGCACCGGTCTGGGATCTCCAACAATGCTTCTGAGACTCCTCAGGGACATTTAATCCCTCATATACTGTGCACAGCCCCGGTCACAGGACTAGTATGTATAATGTATGACTGAATTTGTGTAAGGCTTCAGCCCAATCAAGCCCCATTGACTTCTATTATGAAATTCAAGTTACATTGAATACAATTAGTGGAGGCAATTCTTTGGCCACTAAATAGCAATGTGCACAAGAAATATCACTCTGATCTCACAGGTCTTATAAACAGCAAGACAAGCCTTAAAACACAAATATCAAACTCTCAAAGTGTACAAACGACTCCGCCAGACCGCCAAAGTGTCAGGTCAATGGCCTCTCCACCATTCTCTCAGTGTCTCTGTCTGTCTGTCTCAACATCTATCTGCAGTTAAAAAATAAGTTGCATTCTGGATGCAAGTTTCCCCATGTTCCTCCCATCTCTCCTTCCTGGATGGAAAATCAATTGGTTTTAGGGGACCAAGGTCTGTTGTTCAGAGATTCCATGAAGTCCTTCCAAAGTTAGCTTGTGTCACATTTGTTGCGTAGTTGCTGTGCCTTTCTGTAGAGGTGGAGCAGTCATGACAATGTAGGGTGTTGTGTGGAGGGGACATGATTATGGCGCTAGGAGAGTAGGGTATATATTGTGAGACAGACAGTTACCCGACTGAGCCAGAGATGCTGGTCCAACCGCTGCATCCTTTAGCCCAACAGGTGGTAAAGGCCGACATGCTTTTACCTCCTGGGCCCAGCCACAGGTTGTCAAAGTCAGGAACTGGAGCCTTTGTGATTTTGCAGAGACGTGAAGTATCGAACGGCACGCTCTTGGTGGAGATGGGGACAGACGGGTTCCAGCCCTTATCCTGGGGCACGTTAAGCCGACTCTGCGCGTGAGAGCTTGTCCTGCCCACTGCGTTTCCAATCAGCTCTTTATTGGAGTTGTGCTTCATCTCCTCCCTATGCTCTTCCATCGCAGCCTCTGCATGGATCTGTTTGATGGTCTTGGGACCCTGGATGCCTCGCCTGGGCACCCAGTTATTCCCTCGGAGGTCCAACACATCCTGCAGATTGCAGCGGATCATACTGCATATCTTACTCTCCTTTTTGATGGTCTCCATCTCTTTGAAGTACATGTCCATGGGTTCCTTTGCCTTCTCAGTGTCCAGGCCTTCTCCAGTCGTTTCGAAAAGTCTGCACAAGCACGCAAGAGACTTCTCATCATGGTTTTTGAGCAGCTTGACGATACAGTCGTACACGATCCCTTCCGTCAGCATCTTGAGCTTGAACAGCTCCCCGATGAACTTGATGTTGCCGAGGGAGCGCCTCTTGGCCTTGTCCTTGGATTCCTCCAGTTCCTCTTTGAGGCGGTGTTTCTCCTCCCCTGGCACAGCATCCAGCTCTTTCTGTTTCTTCTCAAATATCACCTCGTCATCCTTGTCCTTCTCAAACTCCATTTGGCAGCGGTTGAGCAGCAGATGTTGGAACATCACAGAGTCTCCCGGCTTATCTGCGTTGGGGACTTTGAACTTCGAATGACAGAGGCACATTTTAGCATAGATCTCAGAGTATTTGGACTCAGATATGGCTTTCTCAAAGATGAGGTCAATGACTCCCTTCAGCCGCTCCTCTGTATCGATGGTCCTCTGGAGCTCTGTCATCTGATTCATTAGCGACTGGAACCTCTCGGGGGTCAGCTTGTTCAGGACACCACGCACACGCTTGAACAGATCCTGGGTTTTGGCCTCATCTGGGTCGTTTTCCTCAACGTCCTCCCGACTTGGCTTCTTGCGCGATGGCTTCCAGGCCTTCTCAGACTTACTAAGCTGCGCATCGTCAGTCAGTGAAATGTTCGGGGTGATCTTCCTGGGCTCTTCTCTCAGGCCCTCAGGTTTGTTCGTGCTGGCTGAGATGTTCACAACTGGCTTTTCCTGGGTAGGGGGCATGGTCGTGGGCACATCACGTTCCTGGGCAACAACGTCAGGCTTGGTATTGGGGCTATCATTGTGCTCATTTGTGCTGGTCCCATCCACCTCAGACACCCACAAGTGGGAGACAGGGTCTGGGAGAGTTGCAGCAGTGTTGTCTGGAAACTTGGGGGTTGAAGGGAGAGTAGGTGTGTAATCCCTGGTAGCTGGGGGAGGTTTCACATTTGTGTTAACTGCAGTGCTGGGTGGGAGGGTGGGAGTCGTTTTGAGAGGGACGTCACCCAAGGAAGGTAGCATGTCCGGGGTTAGAGAAGAGGGAGCAGGGGTTTTAGCTCCTGGGCCCAGACGCGTGTTGTTAAAGCCTCCACCAAATGGTGCCTTGGGGATTTTTTTTGCCTGCTCCTCCCTCTTAACATCTTCATGGATCTGGACAATGGTCTTGGGACCCTGGATCCTTCGCCTGGGCACCCAGTTATTCTCTCTGAGGTCCAACACATCCTGCAGCTTGCAGCGGATCATGGCTTTACTCTCCTTTTGGATGTTCTCCATCTGTTTGAAGTACATATCCATGCGTCCCTTTGCCTTCTCAGAGTCCAGGTCTTTTCCAGTCGCTTCGAAAAGTCTACACAAGCACTCCAGGGACTTCTCATCATGGTTTTTGAGCAGCTTGATGATACAGTCGTGCACAATCCCCTCCGTCAGCATCTTGAGCTTGAACAGCTCCCCGATGAATTTGATGTTGCCGAGGGAGCGCCTCTTGGCCTTGTCCTTGAATTCCTCCAGTTCCTCTTTGAGGCGGTGTTTCTCCTCCCCTGGCACAGCATCCAGCTCTTTCTGTTTCTTCTCAAATATCTCCTCGTCATCCTTGTCCTTCTCAAACTCCTTTTGGCAGCGGTTGAGCAGTAGATGTCTGAAAGTCACAGACTCTCCCGGCTTATCTGCGGTGGGGACTTTGAACTTTGAATTGGAGAGGCACATTTTAGCATAGGTCTCTGAGTATTTGGACTCAGAGATGGCTTTCTCAAAGATGAGGTCTATGACTCCCTCCAGCCGCTCCTCTGTATCGATGATCATCTGGAGCTCTGTCACCTGCTCCATTAGCGACTGGAACCTCTCAGGGGTCAGCTTGTTCAGGATACCACGCACACGCTTGAACAGATCCTGGGTTGTGGCCTCATCTGGGTTGTTTTCCTCAACCTCCTCCGCCCTTGGAGTTTTGCAGGGCAGCTTCCAGGCCTTCTCAGACTTATTAAGCTCCACATTGTCATTCAGTGAAATGATCATCCTGGGCTCTTCTCTCTGGCCCTCAGGTTTGTTCATGCTGGCTGAGATGTCTTGGTTTAATGGCTGCCGTTGTTTTTCTTTCTCCTGGTAATTATTTACCGTTGGCTTTTCCTGGGTGAAAGGCATGGGCGTATCACTTTCCTGGGCAATAACGTCAGGCTTGGCAACAGGGCTATCATTGTGGTCAGTCGTGCTGGTCCTGTGCTGGTCTCGTGCTCCCAACTTGGGGGTTGAAAGCAGAGTAGGGGTGCATTCCCTAGAAGCTGGGGGGAGGGTGGGAGTCGTGTTGAGAGGGGCGTCACCCAAGGAGGTGCATGGCATGTCCAGAGTTAGAGAAAGGGGGGCAGGGGTTTTGGTGTCTGTTTCTGAGGGAAGACACTCTTTGGGGAGGGGCTCAGTCTTGTCAAATTCAGGGGTCTTTACCGTAACAGGCTGTGGTGCTGTGTGTGTGGCGGTCCTCTTCTTCTTCCTATCTCCATACACTGGCTTCTTTGTCACAGAGTCCTGGGATGACACAACAGAATGCTGTGCTAATTTCCCCAAGGCCTCATCTCTGGCCCTACGTCTGTTATTCTTTGTCTTCCTTTTCCCACGTTTATCCTTCTTGTCCTTGTTTTCTTCTGCTGCCTCCTCCTCGCCTTCTCTTCTCCTCTTCCTGGGCTCTTCCATCTGGCCCGTTGGCTCCGCCCCTTCCGCCCGTTCATCTTGTTCCTCCTCATGTTCTTCCTCTGCGACAGCTGCCTCTGGCTCAGCAATCACCTCCTTACCTTTATCCTCCTGTTTCTCTGCTCTCAGATTTGTTTTTGGCCTCTTATCCTTCCTCCTGGGGTCTCTCGCCTCTGCTTTCTTCTGGGCGGCTGTCTTCATCTTGAATGCCCCATCACCCTCTTGCTCCTCTTCATCCTTGCTCTCTGTGGCCTTCACCTGCTTTTCCTGTGGCTTCTTCTTCTTGCCTTTTTGAGAAAAGTCTTCAGCATCTGAGTCTTCCTCCCTCCCTGCTGGCTTCTTCGTCTCTACTTCTGGTTGTTCCTCGATGGTGGCCAATGGCTTACTGTCAGCTTTATCTACCCCCTCAATATCTTCAGCAACAACGTCTGATCTTTTCTGTTTCCTGCTGCGCATTTTAACCCTCTAAGGCCCACGGTTGTAATATTACAACGTTTGTATTTTATGAAAATGAAATGAATGGAAAAATGAATGATGGAAATGAAAATACAAACAGTAAAGTAATAATCTTACTTATATAAGTAGGAATACCAAGCTTTCAGTGATCAAGTTCTATTTTGATGTCACACGCAACAGAAAAACAGAAATCGATGACTAACAATGGCAATTTGCACTGACAATGGGGATCTCCATATATGGGTATGTGATGTCAGACACAAACACTGTTCCCTAATGTCTCTGTCTATTCTGGCACAATCCACCCGCCACCTACCTCACGTCAGGGACCTCTACATATGGGTGAGTGTCCATATTTGGTCATTATCCGGGCACAGAGACAAACCCACAACTTGAACCATGCCCAAATTTGGAGTCATACATCATAGATATATCAGAGGCTGGCCTCATAAACTGCAGGTTATACTTGGGAGCCACACTCATCATATACTGTATAAGATAGAGAGCACAGCTGAGGTGGCACATTAATTGAACTTAGCTGCCCTACAAAAACTAGACCCACATATAAACAAACTCCTCGATGTTGGTCAGGTAGTAGTATATAACTTCAACAAGAAAGCAAATGCGCATACAGTTCACAGTTGAAGAGCTTTCCTTTTCTCTTCCCAACGAGCCCTCTCTACCTGCCATTCCCATCCAGAACACCACTACTATCCCCAGTGAACCATCCATCCTCCGATACAAGATGGACACCGCTAAAGCTCCAAATGAATTAGAGAGCTTACAGGCTCTACAGGCTCTACAGAGACAAGACCCACACATAAACAAACTCCTCGATAGTGGGCAGGTGACGCTATATAACTTCAACAAGAAAGCATTTGAATGGGAGAATACAGAGATTCAGGGAACCTTGTATGTTTATACCCGGTCCGCTTCTCCTCGCCACGGCTTCACCATCATGAACCGGCTAAGTACGGAGAACCCGGTGCTGCCGATTAACAAAGACCTGGAGTTCCAGCTCCAGGACCCGTACCTGCTCTTCAAGAACGCTGACTTGGGTATCTACTGTATCTGGTTCTATGGCAAAAGTGAATGCCAACGCATTGCTCAGCTCATGATCACAATTGTGAAACAGGAAGCAGACCATGCACAAAGGGAAGCACCGAAAGAGAGAGTGGAACCAATGAGGAGCAATGACATTGCAGAGCCACACGCTGTCGTTACTCCGGAGCAGATTCAATCCGAGAAGATTGACACAACTAAGACCGGTGAAACAAAGCTGCCTGTTACTGCAGAGCGGAGCATGAATCCAGCCATGATTGATGCTAGACAGCGTTCCGACAGCCCAGCACAACCCCTAAAGAGCTCTCATTCAGTTGTAAAGCAGATCACGGTTGACGAGCTCTTTGCCTCCGCTCTTCCCAAGAACCCTTTTCCTGCCCCGCTCATCCAGAACACCCAGAACACCGCTTCCCTCAGAGAACCATCCAACCACTCTTCTGCCTACCTCCAGGGCCATTCATACCCCCCTCCGCCACCTCTCGATCCCCATCTCCCTCGCCACCTGACAGCACCGGTCCCCTGGGGTCGGCCAGTGCCATCTAGCCCCCAGCCTGGTCCCTGCTTCCGCTACCCACGCCCTCCAGCCCAGGTGTTCAGACGCTCCACTCCTGGTGCCTCTAGTTGGGCCCAAGCAGCAAGCAGCCCCACCTGGTCCCGTGATGCCAAACCCACTGCCTACATGGGTCAGGAGATGCTCAACGTACCCAAAGCTTCTATGAACTCTCACAAGCCCACCCTCACCCCGAATGCCCTGCCTAGCACAATGGTCCTACCACAGAGCTTCCAGAAGGGTGGGGATACTCGTGTGTTCTCTCAGGCCCCAAACCTGATGAAACCAGCGCTTGGTGTCCTTATGAATACAGGTCTTGCTTCTCCGAGGGCAGGGCCAGGCCTTTTTGGGGCGAGGGAGAGATTAACGTGCTCCTCCCCCCAGCGACAGTGGAACAACTGCTCCGCATGGCAAGCGCATCAGCAGCATTAACAACAACACAGCATCAGTGGTCCCTCCTGCCCCCTCTGCTGATACAACAGGGAACAGGCTCTACTTGTTACAGGACACTGATATATACCTAAATAGCTAGCCAGGGTACCCAGTGATATCCTGGTTATTGCGTGGGTGAAATAGGCGCAAGGTATTTGGAGACTAGTCTATGATCAACCCGAGCACCTCTACGTTAACTTCCAGTGTAAAATGAAACTTAAAAACAAAGATTTATAAAATAAAAATAAAGAAATCTGACAAAAACTGACAAAAACATCTGACAACACACTATTGGCAGCACCTTGCTTTGGCAAGGTTTCTGCCTGATCAAAGCACTTGACTTGACTTCCAAGTTCAATATAAAAAGAATATCTATGTATATCCAGGGTTGGGAAGTAACGGATTAAATTAATCAAGAATAAAAATAAACAGTAACTCTAACGTGTTACAGTACATTTTAAAACGTGTAATCTGGATTAAGTAACGGGGGTGTTACAGGCTCCCCTCCCCTCATACATTTTTAGAATCGGCCCTAATCGGCGTTGCAGTTAAATTTAATCTATTTCTGAAATGTAGTTTATTTTCCTCACTTCCCATGTCCCGTGTTAGGTGCGTTTGGATATGTACACTCCCGCCTCCCAGTGAAGTGAGGATTTGAAAATTAGCACTGATTCACACACGTTTCCGAGGTAGCCTACAGCAGTTGATGGTATCTTTGAAGAATCTCAGCAACACTTGAGCAACGTTAAATGTGTCCATGACCAGACAGTGGTACTCGTGCGTACCCGGGAGAGTGGACTGACTGACCTCCTTCCCTCCTTCATAGATACCTCCTTCACAAATACAAAAAAGGTATCTAGGGTCCCGAAAGGGGCTTGTGTAAACTCCCTGCCAGGAAATGTCTGTTCACAGGCAAAGATTTAACATCGAATTTGAAAAAGCTTCTCCAGGTAACGTCTTGCCAGTGGTGGGGAAAAAGTACTCAAATGTACTGCATAAAAGTAAAACTATCAATACTGCAATGTAGAAAAACTCTGTTAGGGTTCGGTCACACCAAAGTATGGTTGCCAGCTGATGCCGGATTCTGACAATGCATTTCAATGGGAATGGGGAAGATTCTTTGAGAAATCCGCCATTCGTGGATTTCTCAAATATGCTACAAATAAAAGTGCCTTGGTTGCAACTGTTTGAGCGCTTGTGGAAGTTTGTTCCAAAGTACTAAAGCCTTACCCTTAAAAAAAAATAATAATAATGTGCAACAAGCTCTGCTCCATCGTTGTTGTAATGTTCATAAAAAAGAGAAGGGAAAGAAGAACAGTCAATGCTCATGTCTGAAAATTTGGGTTTCTACTAGTGATACCACACTAGTTGATAGGGTGGGGGCAGTTTTGATGTGAGCTGGGAGCGAGTTGGGATACTTCATACTTATAAAGACATTTACTAACACTCAAAACATTTCCCAGCGCCAATTCATTCAAGTATAAAGTATAAATATAACTAAATACCAGTAAGTCTCCTAAGGGCAAAAAGAGGTTGTGCTCGCAGAGGGTGAGGTCGCGCAGGACGGAATTCATTATTAATACAGAATATATCGGACCAGTTAGTTACCCATATATGGAGATCCCTGGTACCCATATATATGGAGATATGGGCATATTGGTTGGATCGGCGGTTCGACTGAAACAACAAAAATGTTGTTTTGTAACTGTACATCAGGGAACTCCATATATGGGCATACAAGGGACAAGGACAGAATGGGAGCGTGTCGATATTGCGACATAGCATCTGTTCAACGGTCCATTGTTTTGACGCGGGTTAATGTTAACCTGGTGAAAAGCTAACCTGCATGCCGACGCGGGTGAATGTTAACCTCTATGCCTACAGAATACCTAACCCTAACTTCAGTAACCGTGATTGAGTAGCTAACCTGCCGACGCTGGTTGTCGAAAGAATGACCCATCGAAAGAGCGAGATTCCCCTAGACAGAATGTGATGTCACGGATATCCAGGGTTTGAGCTTGAGGAAAAAGATTTAAACTAGTAAAAACAGCCGATCTACAAGCACACAACGCACACAAAGCACACAACGCCTCGCACCGCGACCCTAACCCTAACCCTGGTGATGTAATATATGGCTACACACACACATATTGCTCTGGCAAAACGCTGAGGAAAACACATTTCTATGGAAAAACGCTGAGGAAAGGTGGCTAGAGATAGTGGCTACAGATAATTATTGATGTAATATGGCTACAAACACACACATATTTTTTATGGCAAAACGCTGAGGAAAACCCATTGCTATGGCAAAACGCTGAGGAAAACACATTGCTATGGCAAAACGCTGAGGAAAACACATTGCTATGGCAAAACGCTGAGGAAAAGTGGCTACAGACACACACACACAGCCACTCTTAGGAGCGGTTTACCACCACTCAAAGATCCTGGTTACATTTCTTCATATGTGGATGCTGTATTGATATTGATACACATGAACATTTGCAAAGCTGTGGACAAAACCAGGCTGTGGTGTACTGTAGCTAGATTTAGCATGGAGGTTTGCCTGCCCTGTACATTGATTGACTGACTGTAGATATGAAAACTTCACTTCCCAGAAATCTTGCTGCCTAGTCTGACATCACCAAGAAGGAAGAAGCTACGCCAGAGTTGCTGTTAGTTGGTTCATTCATGTAGCCTGTGTACCTAAGGTAAGAACCTGTCATTAACATTGCTTCATAGAACAGTCATATCATTGTGTAAATGTATGTCATTCACTGATATAGATAGAATACTAGAGCGTTAAATAGACAAATATAATATATTTGTCTATTATATTATGCAACAGGCAGCAGCCAATCCTAGATCCTCTTATTAGGTGACTTGGGTCAACCTAACATATTAGTGTTGATTGTAGTGTTTTCTTAAGTGTTATGCTATATTAAATGCATTACAGCCATGTAATTTAAGAGCATGTAGGCTACTATAAAAACACATAACTCTGGGTAACTGTGTTAAACACTGTCATAGTAAATCGCAGACTTGCACCATCTTTGGACTTTGTCTTCTTTAAAGCACAGGTCAACTACAACTTGCACGTTCACTTTATCGGTCAAACATAGTTATAAACAGAGTTTCAAAAAGCCCAAGCCCATTTTATCAACACTGCAATGTAGAAATACTGTTACAAGTAAAAGTCCAGAATTCAAAATGTATTTGAGTAAAATTACAAAAGGCATATTGGCATCAAAATGTCAAACGTGTACCAAAAGTAAAAGTACAAAATGTTTGAAAATAGCAGATCTACCAGCTCACAATGTGTTGCGATGCGATGCGTGTAGAGCTTGTAGATTGGCTATTTTCAAATAGCTAAAATAGGGCAAAAGTTTTTAATTTATGTTTTATAATATTATAATGTATACCTGCAAAATATCAAGTAACTCAAATAATTGTATTGGAGTAAAAGTACAATATTTGCATCTGAGATGTAGTCAAAGTATTGGAAATTGGAAATACGCAAAATGTACAAATAACTCGAAATGAATAAGTCCAGTACAGTACTTAAGTGCTTAGTTACTTTACACCACTGCTACACACACACACACACACACACACACACACACACACACACACACACACACACACACACACACACACACACACACACACACACACACACACACACACACACACACACACACAGGTTGTGTCAGTGTGTGTTGTAAAGGTGCCTTTATTGTTGTCTTATAACCCCACAGCTGTATCTGTCTGTCTTATCATGGCACTGTGTGGGGTGAGGGTCATAGAGCTGGCAGGCCTGGCTCCAGCACCGTTCTGTGGCATGATTCTGGCCGACTTCGGCGCCGAGGTGGTCCGCGTGGACCGCACTCAGGTAGGGATGGGATGACTATCGCTATTATCGTTTATCGTGACAACCAAACACTCACAATAATCGTGTATTTTTGAATATTTTATTAGTCACAATGAACAACAACATCAAGGGCGTCAATTGGGTAAGGCAGGGGTATGCAGCTGCCATACCCTGGGTCCAGGGGGGGAAATAAACTTTACTTTTAAATATAAATCCATGAATGTCTCTGTGCTGGTTATTATGCTGTTAAATTACAGTAACATAACTACAAATGCAAAATGTTACAAAATGGTCACTTTAACAAGGTATTCTCCCCATTTTGACAACATGGTATATTCCCAGTTGCCTCAAGTCAGCTGCACAGGTGCAATTCATTATTGTTAATTTGTCGCACGTTTACTAACACAGTTTAGCTGCACTTGAACAACCATTCCAGGCTGCCATATCCAGCCCAAGCAACCGTAGAAACGGGGGAAAAATAGAATGTACTTCTTAAAATAAATGTATCATGCCTGTTGCTAACATGACTGGTGTCTTGCGCGCGCGCCTTCGCGCGCGCGCAAGACACCAGTCATGTTGCCATACCTTAGCTTTTTCTGAACTGAAGCCACTGAACAACATAATTATGTACAGTATCACATTTAAGATGCAGCACAGCAAAAGGGCCTTTCTGTGTGGAGTTTGCATGTTCTCCCCGTGTCTCCTAGGGTAGATACCCTCACAAAAACATGCAGTAATCCTGGTATCTATAAAGCCTCCCCCTGGCCAGCCGGGGCGCCTGATGGAGGGGAATGGAACTGGTTGGAATAACGTGTTCCTTCCACGCGCTACGTCCAACCGGGGAAGCTCCCCCTGTCAGGTGATAAGAAGCGGCCTGCTCACTCCTCATGCATTGAAGGAAGCATGAGCTCAGTTCGGGGCCCTCCCCAGGTTGGCAGAGGGAGAGTAGAGCCCAGGATCACAGCTTAGGCAATTGGCACCGGGTGAAAAAATGGGTTACAAAAATCATGGGATAAAAATTTAGCTAAAAAAAAAAGATGCAGCACAGCACAGGTACAGTTAGAACATCCTGCCCAACAGGAACAACCCGAATGAGGCCTTTTACGGTCTTTCTTTACGTCTGAAGTCCTTGGCACTCAATTTACAGACATAGCAACAATAATAAAATAACATTTGTTGCATTTACAGGAAAAAAATAATAAAAAATACACAACATGCTCGAACAGCGCAGGGAGAAAGTGGGGGTAGGTGTAAGTAAAAAGTACCTGTCTTGTGGGAGAAGTGATGCCTACCTTCTCCTCTGGATTCCTGAAAGGTGAAATTCACCGTTTTGAAGGAGGCCAGAGATTAAATTTAACGTGAAATGGTGCTCCTTCATGCACTGGGATCAGTTCACCTTTTATTTGCTGAGCTGCATATCCGGATCTGGAAATAACTTAACCTTTGTTTGTTTCACCCCCTACCAAATATCTTTGCCAAAAACGAGGCGATCTACAAGAGCTTGTAGATCGCCTGTTCTTTGGCAAATGTTCCAGGGGCGTCAATTAGGTATTGCAGGGGTATGCAGCTGCCATACCCTGGGTCCAGGGGGGAAAATAAAAGTTACTTTTAAATATAAATCCATGAATATATCTGTGTCTATCTGTGCTGGTTGTTATGTTGTTAAATTAGGCTACAGTAAAATAACTACAAATGCAAAATGTAACAAAATGGTCACTTTAACAAGGTATTATAAGTATATTCTCCACATTTGTATTCTCCCCATCTTGACCAAATGGTATATTCCCAGGTTCCGCAGGTCAGCTGCACAGGTGCAATGCATTATTGTTAATTGTGGCACGTTTACTAACATGCCAAGTTTAGCTGCACTTGAACAACCGTTCCAGACTGCCATATCCAGCCGTAGAAACGGGGGGGAAAATGTACTTCTTAAAATAAATGTATCATGCCTGTTGCTAAGTTATGGCAACATGACTGGTGTCTTGCACACCCGCGAAGGCGCGCGTGCAAGACACCATTTTCATATTATCCCATCCCTTACACTCAGGTTGCCATGGCAATGGACACGTTGGCGCGGGGTAAACGCTCCATAGCACTGAACCTGAAGACCTCTGAGGGTGTGGCTGTGCTCCGGAAACTCTGCGTCCAATCTGATGTGGTCTTGGAACCCTACCGCAAAGGTCAGACCTCATTAACACTTACAGGCCATAGCCTATAAGTGATAAGTCATTGTAACAAAAGGGTTAAATAGCTCTATATTCTGATAGTAATCAAATGCAATGGAGTGTTTGTTCACTTACAGGAGTCTCCCTGTCTCTCCAACTAAATAGGTGATAGTTCAGGATACGAATTTCACCCAATCAGGACAGAGAACTCATACACTTTTGTTTAAACCACAAAATATCACTTACAGACCTTTCATAGTCTTCTACTCTGGAAAACATTATTATGCATTGTTTTGTGAGTTACATTCCTACATTCCTGACAACAAGTAGGTCGGGAGTGGCTTATTGTCGGTATCAGCCGGTAACACGCGGGAGTCTGTCACCGTTACAATGCGCTAGACCCCTGGGAGATGGACTGCTGAGGTGGAGCGCCACACCTACCATCAGCTCCCAGTACTTGCCGCACGACTTGCCAAGCCGTGCTACTCATACGCTGAGTTGGCGGTGCCCGGAATCTAACCCATGACCTTGCGGTACAAAGGCAAGAGCTCTACCGACTGAGCTACCCGGGCACCGTTAGAAGCAAGTTAGAAGCAAAGATTGAAAACACCAAAAGAACTATTACAATTTACAACATGCTGTAGTTCATGGAGTAGAGTAACTTTACAAAGAAGATCAAATGCTGATGGACATTTGTGTGGAGTTTTTGTTTGCTGCTCTAAAGTTATTTGATTACAGCTCGAAATGTTCTCTCAAATCCTTTTTTTGACATCCCACAACCTTAATTAGAATCGCCCCGTGTGTTTGTGTGTGTTTCCATCTGTAACTCCACGTTCAGCAGTTGTTCAATTGTCTAAAAAACATAATACAAAAATCAATAACGCATGTACCTTGCCCAACATCAACTTTATCACCTTCAAATGTGTCTCTACTTCTCATAATCCCCAAATGTTTAAAATATTTCCCCAAATTTTGGCCTGTAGGCGGCTTTGTCCTGTGATGCGATTTACATCACAAATGGGCGTCAACAAGCGTCTGTCTGCTTCACACCAAGGGGCTGTAGGCTAGTCTTAAGAATTGAAGAGTCGTGTGTGTCTGTCTGCATTTGAAAAGGAATGACCACTGTTGGACATCGTGAAAATGTTAAAGAACGTAATTTATGTTGAACAACTCACAGGCTCATTATTATCACTTGGCCTGGTTAAAGAAGGAACGATATTGACTGGTTGAAATGACTGCAGGTGCACTGGAAACTTTGCAAGCCTTTGAAGCCTCTTTGTGGTTATGCATTTCCTGTGGTTGAACTACATACACTGTGTACGGAACATACAGCCTGTATTTTTGAGACATGCATGTCTATTTTCATCACTGATCAGCGCATTCTGCATACCTCAGCATATGTCTATGTCTGAAAAAGATGCAAGATAAGCTCCTGTGTGAGTGCACACCTACGTGCACACACGCACACATACATATGTCTGGGGAATTTCCCTGAGATCGAACCATCGTATATAACGGCTCACACCAGAGCATCTTTTAGGCTTTTTGGGGGATTTTTGGAGGACACGGAGGGCTTACGCCCTGCCGTTGGTCCTCTGCCCCTTTGCGCTCTTTTTTGGGGATTCTTCTCTTGCACCTTGGTCAGATCTCAAGCAGTTGGTTCCACATGGATGAAGGTAAAATTGACTTACATTAAAAGAGGTACATTTCTCTATTTTGAGATTAAACCTATTTGGTGTTAAATATTATACTTTTTTGGAATTATCTAAATCTAATGGAACCTCCTGCTTTTAAATCTAAATTTGGAATTATTTTTAGAACAAGCCTAATTTAAGGCATTGGTAAATCCTGATTGATTTCTTTCCAATTATTTTTGTATTTGCATTTGTATTTTTAAATGCACATGTGTAATACCACTGAGTGAATAAAAGGAAGCTTTAAACTTCCAAAAAGCCTCATTTTCGGTAAGGAGAAATAAAGTGCTGTAAGGATAAATTGACTTTGTCTTCTTTAGAAGCAATACCCATCTGTGAGTATCTGAATTCCACACGGCTGTTACATTACTGATAAAAGCTCACACTTCATATTTTTAGTCTTTAGTGGTGAGCATCAGTACGTTTCTCTGGACAGAGTAGGACAGGTAGTCTCGTAAGAATCTTTTGAGGACCTTAACTGTCTTGTCTGTGACATAAAAAGTGTACATCGTGAGGGTTAAGGCTGTTTTTTTCTGTGGTCGGGGACCTCCTGTCCGAAATGTATTACACACTGCTTTCAGGGGAGCCCACGGGCCCCTCCCTGTTACAGTCTTCATGGCGCCCTAACGCGGGGCGGGCGAGAGCTTTAGCGCATCAAACTACCATACCTAAAACTGCCGGGCACTTAGCAGGTTGAACACCGCTAGAACTAAAACGATAATCTGGAGTTTGATGGTCTAATCTTTCCCCGCTTAAAATACAAGAACCTACGAAAGAGATTAAGAACATCTCAAAAATCTCAAATAAGAGATCTCACACAGCCGTGTGGATTTATTTTTATTTTCCGGATTATTTTCCGAAGATTATTAGACTGGCTCTTTAACTGACTTTGTATGCTGGCTTCAGTATGAGCCAGAGAGGGAGAGAAAAATAAATATGTTTTAAGAAATCGTCACTCATGTTGTCTTAACTATCTTTATGATTGGTTAATATAACAAGAGTATCCGTACATGAGGAAAATTATAATAATCTATATTATAGCTTGATTTTGATTTCTATTTTACATTCAGTTCTAACAATGCATTCCATAATGTGTATGTATGTACGTATGTATGGCTTGTTTGATCTATGTGTGAGTTGATTACGGCATGTCTGAGTCATAGCAGGAGCACCGCTGCTACTAGAAGCAGTTGATACATGTCGTAAGGGGCGACACGCTAGAGACACACCGACCTGTCTGCCCTACTGGCTGAGTATTCTGAACACTGAAATATGTTTTTGTTGTTTTAACTTTAACATCACTTTGCTTTATGAACTTGACCACCCCATTGTAAAGGAAAACATAAGAATAATACATTCAAGTAGATTGACACTGAATTTGTATTTTAAATTATATTAAAAAGGGATAGAGTGACAATCTTCATTCTAAAAGAATTATGTATTTTCCTTTTTCCTGTTTTATTTGAACTAGAAATATTTCTACTTCATTTAAAGTCACATATGTTTTTATTTGGAACATTAACACAACTTTACAGGCTGAGCCTGACCTGCCAGACCAAGGGGGTCCAAGGCCAGATCCGGGAGCAGTCCACTAACTATGAACACTCCAGACCTTCCTCTCAATGTTTGTGAGGGGTTCTGCCCAACAACGACGATGAACACTTCCTATCCGACCCATGATCGTACCGCAAATGCCCGTGAAGATTCGCTACTGTCGCTGTCTGAGAAACTGTCTGAGAAACTGTCTGAGAAACTGTCTGAGAAACTGTGTCCTGGTTAGGACACCACTGCACCCGCAGGACTGTGGAGAGGTAGTCAGCGTCAGCATAGGCCTGTTAGTCTGGTCCTCGTCCCTACCTGTGGTACGTCAAGGCTCCAAGGCTCCCATTGAAGGGGGTGACTTGGGGTCCCTATCCCGCAAGGTCACGAAATGGCCAGGGGTAGCACTGTGAGACTTAGGCCGCGTGGGCCAAAGTCTTTTTCTTTGTGTGACTTTGATGAAGAATGGAGGAGAAAAAGAGGAATAGACTTTTGCCGGGGCTTGAAATGCGGTCGGATGGGACTGACATGGGCTGGTTTGGATCAAGAAGGACAATCATTATACTGCTCTGGTTTTGCGTGATTCATTCTATTTTGTTGTGTGTTCCATAAAAAGCAAAAAAGAAAGAAGAAAAAAAGAAAAAGAAAGAAAGAAAAGAAAAGGAAAAAGGGGGAAAAATGTAAAAGTGTTGTTTTATAATCTGCTGTTTGACTTTTGTTTGCTACTTTGCTGTAATCGTGGTGATTTTTTGTCAAACTATTTTGTTCTTTTTGGGGTGTTGTCTTGTTCATGTTCTTTTAGGTTTGATCAACATAAATGTACGAGAGAGGGTGTTGGACATCGTGAAAATGTTAAAGAACGTAATTTATGTTGAACAACTCACAGGCTCATTATTATCACTTGGCCTGGTTAAAGAAGGAACGATATTGACTGGTTGAAATGACTGCAGGTGCACTGGAAACTTTGCAAGCCTTTGAAGCCTCTTTGTGGTTATGCATTTCCTGTGGTTGAACTACATACACTGTGTACGGAACATACAGCCTGTATTTTTGAGACATGCATGTCTATTTTCATCACTGATCAGCGCATTCTGCATACCTCAGCATATGTCTATGTCTGAAAAAGATGCAAGATAAGCTCCTGTGTGAGTGCACACCTACGTGCACACACGCACACATACATATGTCTGGGGAATTTCCCTGAGATCGAACCATCGTATATAACGGCTCACACCAGAGCATCTTTTAGGCTTTTTGGGGGATTTTTGGAGGACACGGAGGGCTTACGCCCTGCCGTTGGTCCTCTGCCCCTTTGCGCTCTTTTTTGGGGATTCTTCTCTTGCACCTTGGTCAGATCTCAAGCAGTTGGTTCCACATGGATGAAGGTAAAATTGACTTACATTAAAAGAGGTACATTTCTCTATTTTGAGATTAAACCTATTTGGTGTTAAATATTATACTTTTTTGGAATTATCTAAATCTAATGGAACCTCCTGCTTTTAAATCTAAATTTGGAATTATTTTTAGAACAAGCCTAATTTAAGGCATTGGTAAATCCTGATTGATTTCTTTCCAATTATTTTTGTATTTGCATTTGTATTTTTAAATGCACATGTGTAATACCACTGAGTGAATAAAAGGAAGCTTTAAACTTCCAAAAAGCCTCATTTTCGGTAAGGAGAAATAAAGTGCTGTAAGGATAAATTGACTTTGTCTTCTTTAGAAGCAATACCCATCTGTGAGTATCTGAATTCCACACGGCTGTTACATTACTGATAAAAGCTCACACTTCATATTTTTAGTCTTTAGTGGTGAGCATCAGTACGTTTCTCTGGACAGAGTAGGACAGGTAGTCTCGTAAGAATCTTTTGAGGACCTTAACTGTCTTGTCTGTGACATAAAAAGTGTACATCGTGAGGGTTAAGGCTGTTTTTTTCTGTGGTCGGGGACCTCCTGTCCGAAATGTATTACACACTGCTTTCAGGGGAGCCCCCGGGCTCTCCCTGTCACAGTCTTCACCACCCATGGGTCTTTTCTGTCATGCAGTCAGTAAAATATGTTGCTTCACCTAAAGAAATCTTTTTTTTTAATGAACAAGGACAACAGCTTAAAGGAAAGCTGGCATTATTCTGGTTCCAACAACATGTATTTTACAGTGTTAGAGAACCTGTGCTCTAAATGATTCTAATAAAACCTTTGGCACCATTTATGTAAACAGTTTCATAGGCTTTTATTGCGGTACCAAAGTCCTGTGTTGCTGAGTTGCTGTGTGTGTGTGTGTGTGTGTGTGTGTGTGTGTGTGTGTGTGTGTGTGTGTGCGTGTGCGTGTGTGTGTGTGTGTGTGTGTGCGTGCGCGTGCACATGTGTGTATGTCTGTGTGTGTGTGCGCTTGGGTGTATGAGTATTCTACTTTGCAGTATTGATAGCCTACTTTTACTTAAGTAAATAATGTGAGTATTTTTCCACCACTGCACACACAAACTTAGTCCTTTTAGTTTAGTTTGCTTTCACCTTTTCTCCCTCTCTAGATTTGCAGATTAAAGACTTGTATTCTACAACATGAACTAACATGGGCTGGGCTTCATAACAAGAGAACCAATGTGTTGTCATCATCCCAGGTCTCACTGCAACCATATTAGATGGATCTAGCTCAGGGGGGTCCCCAGAGTTACTACAGGGGGGTCCTCCAAATCTTTGAGTGATGTTTTAGCGCTGCGTTGTGAGCTTGTAGCTCGGCAAAGAGCTTTGGTGTAGAGGGGAAAAAGAGCAGACTACAGTGTGAAAGGTCAAGTTTGTTAAAGGGGAAGACCACCCATTTTCAATATTGAACTCTGTCATTAATATACCTTAGAGGAGTTGTGTGGAAATAGAAAAAAAGTTCCCCCCCTTCTGTGTTGCCTAGAACTGGAAGATTGATTTTAGGGTTTGTATTGTAAAGTACGGTGTGATGTCATCAAGTTGTACTTTACAATACAAACCCCAAAATCAATCCTCCAGTTCTAGGCAACACAGAAGGGGGGGAACTTTATTTCTATTTCCACACAACTCCTCTAAGGTATATTAATGACATAGTTCAATATTGAAAATGGGTGGTCTTCCCCTTTAAGTATTGACGGTTCAAGTGGTCTGAAAACACAAATTGACATGAATCCAAAATGCACTGATTGAGCTGTCAAACAATAAAACTATATGGAATCTACAGTATGAACAGGTTGTGGGGGTCCCTGCTTCATCTCTCTCTCAACTAAGGGGTCCTTGGCCCGAAAACGTTGAAGACCTGTGTTCTAGCTTTGAAAAATGTTTTACCAACGTAGGCCTACTGTACCCTTTTGGCAAAGAGTGGCGTTTTTTGTGGCTAAAACCAGCCCTTACGGCGTGTTACTTGTCATAGAATTGTTTTTGAAGCGGTGAAAGCCGCTTCCAAGGAGTGGCTTTGTCTGTCCCGTACATGTTTTCTTTTTTGAGGATTCCCATAGATTCTCAAGGAATGGCTTTGTCTGTCCCGTACATGTCCCGTGCATGAATTGAGGATTGGTCAAGCTTCACATGACAATTTGGCCCTCCAGACAAAATCATTCATTCATTCAGAATTCATAAAAATATAGAACTAAAGCACATAGAAAGTATAGATCTAGAACACAGAATGTATAGATCTAGAACACAGATTTCATAGCTCTAGAACACATAGAATAAAAAGAATAAAAATCCACCGCTTCACTTCGAACCGAGGTTTGATTATTATTTATTTTTGCCAGACCCATGAAATGGGTAGACCTACATAAGCAAATGTCGGTCTGTCTGTCCTGGTTTTCTATATAAAGGGTATATATGATGATGACATGATGATGACATGCCTACAAAAGGCATGATGTCATAAATGATGATGACAGACAGGGGGTCTGGCACAACCAGGTTGACCTGGTCTAGTTTTATGAGATCTTGTATTTTTTCCAGGTGTGATGGAGAAGCTGGGCCTGGGTCCAGATGATCTGTTAAAGGAGAATCCTGGTCTGATCTATGCTCGACTGACGGGCTATGGCCAAACTGGCTCCTATGCCACTGCTGCTGGCCATGATATCAACTACCTCGCCATGTCAGGTACAAACATATCGTCACTGTCGGGCAGAAACCTCGTAACGGCCTTGGACATACAAGGTTTCCACCCGACAACGACGATATGTTGAGGACTTTTCTTTGGTTAATGCATTTGTAAATAATACATGACCACTTTCAACCTATACCTGGCGGCCCTATTTTGGGCATGTCAATATAGGTATATAAGTAAGTATGTCATTGTTGCGACCGAAGGTCGCAGTTTAGTATGTGAAACGGCACATGCTGACTCGATCCGTCTGTCTGGACGTGTACACCTTTTTACGGTCTAGGGCATATAAGGGCAACTGGCGGCCCGGGGGCCAGATGCGGCCCCCACCTTCACTTAATGCGGCCCGCAGGTTAATACCGGAATACTGAATATATTATTGATTTCAGCTGTTACAATTCTAAATATGACCTGCTTTAATTCCGTCAGTCTATATTGGTAGCTTAATGACTAGTATAGTAGTATTAAAATGAAAATGTTTATGTCCAATGTATTTGTATTTTTAAGTTCATAAAGTTAACATGAGTATATAATTAAATGCGTTTGAAATTAAATCCAAATGTTACATTTCAGGATTCCAATTAAGAAATAACAAAAAAGAATTCAGGATTCCAATTCAAAAGAAGCAAAAATAGCCGATCTACAAGCTCAAAACGCATCGCAGCGCAATACTAGAATGACAAAGTAGGACGCAATATGCAATGCGGCCCTCTGGAGTGAAGGTGGAAATATAGTGGCCCTCACCATCATCAAAGTTGCCCACCCCTGGTCTAGGGGTTTGTCGCTCTGACATCATGCTCTGACATCACTGTAATGTCAGGAGAACCTCCAACAGAATGGGTTTGCCGCTCTGACATCACGCTCGCTCTGGATCTGGCTCTGGCTAGTGTGATGTCACACTAACAGAATCCCTTTTATGCCCATATATGGAGTTCCCTAGTGTCACCAATATTAAGCCCATATCTAACAGGATTTCATATGGGAATGCCCAGGGCTGTATTAACCATTGGGCCAGTGGGGCCGTTGCCAGGGGCCCTTGGCTCTCAGGGGCCCTTGGGGGAACTGGCCTACATGGTCATTGACAATTTACAAAAATGTAATGTATATTTTAATAAAAAATCTGTTGTCTAGTAATAACTGGGTAAGCATGTTTGGGCTCTCACAGCATATCTCCATATACAGTACATGGATCTCCATATATGGGTACCAGGGGCCTCCATATAATATATGGAGACCAGTTGGTCCGAAATAGTACATCACTGGCCCGATGGCCAAGACATGGCGCGCCCTCGCCCTGAGGCTTCCTAATAGTATATACCTGTATACTGCACATACCTATTCATACAGATATATCCTACTGTAGGTATCGGCTATTTTCGGCACGCAACACCGTCGTATGACAAAGTAGTTAAGTATAAGTGGTTATGTTAATGACAGGGCACTACAGTCAATGACATTGTTCAGTTCAAAACATAACATGCCCAATATGGGGACATCAGGTTGAAAGTGGGGCGCCAATGTGTACGTATATACAGTAGGCCCTGGGTCCCAGGCGGATCCTATCTGCGTGTCCCTCCCTGTTTCTTATCAATCTCCACTGTACTAAAAATTCTAAATTGTATCCGCCCCTCTAATCCTTATGGCCCGGCAGTGGCGTCAGTTCAGAAAGAGCTAAGGTATGGCAACATGACTGGTGTCTTGCACGCACGCCTTCGCATGCGTGCAAGACACCAGTCATGTTGCCATACCTTAGCAACAGGCATGATACATTTTATTTTAAGATGTACATTCTATTTTTCCCCCGTTTCTAGGGTTTCTTGGGCTGGATATGGCAGCCTGGAACGGTTGCTCAAGTGCAGCTAAACTTGGCATGTTAGTAAACGTGCCACGATTAACAATAATGCATTGCACCTGTGCAGCTGACTTGCGGAACCTGGGAATATACCATTTTGTCAAGATGGGGAGAATACAAGCGTAGTATGATATAATGTAATTGCGACCGTAGGTCGCATTTACTACCAAAACCTCCACAGGCTGTCTGTCAGTGAGTAAGTCACACTTTTGCCCTGCTCATATCTCCACAACCGTTGCCCCCATCCATGCCAAATTTTGCACACACACTCCTTGACTGCCAAACTACAACCTCCAAGGACCCCCGGAGCCCCAGGGACCCCCAGATGTAAAAAATGACCAAATGTGCTCACACGTCACACGTCACACTTTTTCCCTGCTTATATCTCCGCACCCGTTGACCCGATCCATGCCAGATTTTACACACACACTCCTTGCCTGCCAAACTACAACCTCCAAGGACCCCCGGAGCCCCAGGGACCCCCAGGTCCCTGGGGGACCCCCAGATGTAAAAAATGACCAAATGTGCAAAAATGACCAAATGACCACCCCAACGGGGCTGCTCACGGGGAATTCCCGGGGACCACCGACTCCTGGTGCTCCAGAACGGATGCAAAAGTGGTGGCGCCCCCAGTGGAGGACCCCCTGCCACTGCAGCGCACATTAAATGCCGTAACTCGGGCTAGGAGCGTCCGGGAGAGCCGGGGCCGGTACCTATTCGTCCGCCAAGGCAACGCGGAGACCCCACCCCTCATTTCTCACATGGCCTTATTCTAGCGCCACCTTCAGGCCCATTTTTAAAACACATTTTTGGACACTGCTCCTACAGTTTTTGCCCTAAAGTCACGAATATCACTACACAGCATGTCTACACTCATGTCATCAACATGGATCAGGAAGATTTTGGAAAAACACATTTTTGCCCTATTTGTGGACATAAGCCACCTACGGTCGCTTATCTCCCGATTAGGGAGTCTTACTGGTATAACTATAATACCTTGTTAAAATGACCATTTTGTTACATTTTGCATTTGTAGTTATTTTACTGTAATTTAACAACATAATAACCAGCACAAAGAGACATTCATGGATTTATATTTAAAAGTAACTTTTATTTTCCCCCCCTGGACCCAGGGTATGGCAGCTGCATACCCCTGCCATACCCAATTGACGCCCCTGTGGCCCGACTCCTCCAGGCGCAAGTCCTCAGTTGTTTCTTTGTATCTGTCCTCTAGGTCTTTTATCTAGGCTGGGCCGTAGTGGTGACAGGCCCTATGCACCGCTGAACCTGCTTGCAGACTTTGCAGGAGGCGGTCTGTCCTGTGCACTGGGGGTGGTCCTAGCACTGCTGGAGAGGACCACGTCAGGGAAGGGACAGGTTATAGATGCTAGCATGGTAAGTGAAGCTAAAGCTTGTTATCCAAGCAAATCACTGTCACCACTACTCCATGCAGGGACATGCTGGGCCCAAGCCCCCAGAACCCTGGGGGCGCCCTGAAACCAAATGGACATGGTGGCCGTTTTGAGGTACTGCAGTTGGGTCTACTCACATGAACGCGCGTCTAGGCTTCTTTGTATTGACGCGCGTTCATACCGGAAGTGCTCGTTCATGAAGCGCGTCCATGAACACAAATTATGACGCAAACCGCGTCACAGTAGACCCACTACGTCACGGTTTTACTAGCCGGAAGGAGGGGTGAAAACGCCTCATGCGCTGGGTGAGCAACTCTATGCAAGTGGACGGGCGGGGATATCTGGTGTCCTCTCTATTCTTATTATAACTCTATCGCTGGGCCCCATGATTCAGCCCGGGAAAAAGAGTTAGAGAGGCCCTCATTGCACGCTATAGCGCTGCTGCTACTCAAAGATTTGTGACAAAGTGACAAGCCAGTGGGCCAGTTACATGAGTTATATTTCGTCGTTGTCGGGTGGAAACCTTGTATGTCCAAAACAGTTTGTTTTGTATTTATCATTTTAAAAATGATTTAAACTAGTGAAAACAGCCGATCTACCGCGAGGCGTTGTGTGCTTGTAGATCTGCTGTTTTCACTAGTGTTGTGCGACGGCCTTGTATGATGAAGCAGGGCTTTACTTTGTGAAAAACTGTATACATTTGAAACTTGGAGATACAAGGTTTCTGCCCGACAGTGACGATTTACTATGGCCGGCCTGGACCGGCCGGGAATGAACCGGCCGTTCGGGAGTTGTCCCGCTTTTCCCAATGGCCAGCACGTCCCTGCTAAAGCTTATTATCCAAGTAAATCACTGTCACCACTATGCCATGGGAGTGCAAAATACCAGTGTTTTTGAAGTAGCCTAAGCAACATGTTGTTTTTTCGGTGTGTGTATGTTATGCTTTTGAGCTGTGGTAAACCGCTCCATAGAGTGGCTGTGCGTGTGTCTGTAGCCTTTTTCCTCAGCGTTTTGCCATAGTAAAACGTGTGGTGTGTAGCATAGCCTGTACATCCTAGACTCAAATCCTAGTCTGAAGACGTTATGCAAGCACGACCACCGCTCACTTCACATTGGGTGTGATTTTTATATTTTGTATTCCATTCAGGACCTCTGTTTGTTCAAATGTGAATGTGAATTAATCTCTGTCCAAAGCCAGTGTCGTGTGTCAAACATAGTCAATCTACTAGAGCTTGTAGATGTGCAATTGCTGGCATAAGCCTAACAGGAAAGGCTTGATATTTCTACGTGTCAGTAGTTCGACAAAGGTTTAGGGTTAGGTTTTAGGGTTAGGTTTAGGCATAGTTTTACTGAGGTAAGGGTTTGGGTTAGTTTAGGCATAGTGGTTAACATTCACCAGGTTAGCATTCACCAGCGTCAAACTATGGGACGTAAAACCAGGGGCGTCTATAGTCTTAAGTCTGACATCATTTTGTAGACGGAGGAGAACTTCTGGTGCCAACGAGGCACCAGCGCCCGTGAATCTTTTTACTATAAGTTATTTTTCTTCTCTTTCTTGTTGACAGGAAAGTGGTAGAATTATACGTTAGTTGTTATTTTTGTCTCGGATCTGTTGAAATAGCGAGGGACACAGCACTGCCCATATTGACAATAAATCTGCTTGGCACCAGCGGGGGGTCTGACTACAAAATTATGTCACGGCTTAAGAAGCCTATTGGGTATGGCAGGGGTATGCAGCTGCCATACCCTGGTTCCAGGGGGGAAAATAAAAGTTACTTTTTAATATAAATCCATGAATGTCTCTTTGTCTATCTGTGCTGGTTATTATGTGGTTAAATTACAGTAACATAACTACAAATGAAACAATTAACAAAATGGTCACTTTAACAAGGCATTATAATTATATTCTCCACACTTTTTTTCTCCCCATCTTGACAAAATGGTATATTCCCAGGTTCCGCAGGTCAGCAGGTCAGGTTCCAGGCTGCCATATCCAGGCCAAGAAACCGTAGAAACAGGGGGAAAAATAGAATGTACTTCTTAAAATAACTGGTGTCTTGCACGCGCGCAAAGGCGCACGCAAGACACCAACCTTACCAGCCATACCTTAGCTTTTTCTGAACTGATAAACAAATCTGTCGACACGCAAGCATAACTTGTGTCCTGTGTGTGTTGCAGGTGGAGGGAGCAGCGTACACAGGTTCCTTCATATGGAAGTCTGCTGGCATCGGCATGTGGAGCCAACGCAGAGGAGAGAACATGCTGGACGGCGGAGCTCCGTTCTATGAAACCTACCGGACCTCTGATGGGAAACACCTGGCTGTAGGAGCCATGGAACCTCAGTTCTACAAGCTGCTCCTTCAAGGTTCGTAGAACCAGTGGTCCGCAAACCTAACCTTTTCATGTCAAGGACCCCCAAGGGATTGATTTGGGGGTTTTTATTGCAAAGTGCACCGTGATGACTTGAAAGACAAAGCTATATGCACATACGCCATTGTGTTCTACTTCCGGGTGTCTTTCGACTTCCTTCACAGGTGTTACTGATGATACTAATTAAGGCTCTGTTTGATGTATTGTACGGTGGTTCTTTAATTTCAAGGACCCCCATAACTCTGTACAAATAGAATCAACAAATGCATTTCATTTGTACTCTCAGAGTTACACACCTGTATGGGGACATTTGGAACCCACTCAATGACACTTTGAGACCCACTGGTGTAGCAGAGTGTTTCCAGTGAGCCAACATGCACAATATCAGCACCCTGACTCTGTTTGACCAGAATTAGTCCAGTCATTTTAGGCCAAAATTAGGCCAAACCTAGAACAAATTGCAATAGTAGCAAACTCAACTGATTTTGTATCCTCAATATGTCCTTAGTGAGGGAAAAAAAGTCCCAAGGAATCCCACCGGGGCAAAGTTTTGAAAACGACCTATCTACCTTCACTTACTATACACTACAATATAAAGGAAAAAATGACTGAAAAAAAATCTGCTTTAAGTGGGATGTGAGGGGTCAAACTAGGGGTTTTTAATTATTCTGAATCCATTGCAAGCATTTGTTTTGCACGAAAAACATTCCTTGGGCCAGAAATGGCCACTCAAAACGTCAATTTTCATCAATTTTCATCAATTTTCAGTCTTTTGGGGTCCGTTTTTAGCCCAAGGAATGTTTTTCATGCAAAACAAATGCTTGCAATGGATTCAGAATAATTAAAAACACCTAGTTTGACCCCTCATATCCCACTTAAAGCAGATTTTTTTTCAGTCATTTTTTCCGTTATATTGTAGTGTATAGTAATTGAAGGTAGGTAGGTCGTTTTCAAAACTTTGCCCCGGTGGGATTCCTTGGGACTTTTTTTCCCTCACTAAGGACATAATGAGGATACAAAATCAGTTGAGTTTGCTACTATTGCAATTTGTTCTAGGTCTAACCCTAAAATGACTGGACTAAATGGAACAGACCCTTCATTAGTATCATCGGTAACACCTGTGAAGGAAGTCGAACGAGGCCCGGAAGTAGAACAAAATGGTGTATAATATGCATATACCCCATTCTCCAGTTATAGGCAACAGGGGTATAAAGTATATTAATGACATAGTTCAATATTTAAAATGGGTGGTTCTCCCCTTTAATGGCATTTCTATCTCTGGGATCCCAATTTATTTAGCTAAATCAATGTTAATTTAACTCTGTACAAATGGAACCAAATGGACCTGTTACCAAATGGACAGTCTCAGAGTTACAGACCCATATGGGTCCATTTGACCATTTGGTTCCTAACTGTCATTTAGATGGGGACCCACTGGAACTCCCTCAAGGACCCCCCACTTTGAGAACCAATGTTGTAGAACACACAATAGGAGGAGTGTGATGTGGCATTTGGGCCCATCCACTTGTGTAATCTTGTCACTTGCTGACCCCTACTGGTTGTTCTTGGGACTGTTTGGTCCAGGGGGATGTTTTGAATGGCATCATCACCCACCGGAGAGGACATATCAGAGGACAGGAGATGTTTTTCCTGACTTCATCATACTACATTATTTGTTTAAGTGACACTTAGTTCATAGTGGTTAAACTTGTGTAGACAGTATGTATGTCCAACACCACATCACAGCACTATGTTCAACTGTGTTTTGTAATTTGTCCTAGGGAAGGAGCGAGAGAGAGACAAACTTAAACACTTGTTTACTTCATCAGACAGTATACCTATCTATACGGTTATCATTAGTATTAACCACTTAGCGACCTTATCCTGGACATATCATTATGACTATTATTATTTGGAAAAGATATTGTATATATATTTGCCCAAAAAAATGCCAATCTACAAGCTCACAATGCATTGCGACAAACAGGTTTTTGGTGTAGAGGGTAAAAAAGAGCTTACTAAGTACAGAGTGAAAGGTCAAGTTTATTAAGTATTGATGGTTCAAGTGGTTACATATCTGATACCACAAATGTACATTAATCCAAAACACACTGATGATTGTGCTGTCAAACGATGAAACTATTATGGAATCTGGGGGTCCCTGCTTCATCTCTCTCTCTCTCAGCTAAGGGGTCCTTGGCCTGAAAACGTTGAAGACCCCTGTGATAGAGATCTATACTGAGCACACCTTTCTAGTTTTCATGTTTTTAGTTTTTTTGCTTTGTTTTGCAGGTTTGGGTTTGGACACAAGAGACTTGCCTCCTCAGATGAGCTCCAGCGACTGGCCCGAGCTCAGGCGGATCTTCACGGAGCGCTTTGCCTCTGAGTCCCAAGCACACTGGCTGGGCGTTTTCGAGGGGACAGATGCCTGCGTTACGCCTGTGTTGTCTTTCGACGAAGTGAGCTCCCATCCCCACAACCGGGAAAGAGGTTCTTTCATCAAGGACCCCGCGGGTGAGGAGAGCCCCCGACCAGCTCCGGTCCTCTCCCGGACTCCCGCAGAACCCTGCTTGGCACGTGACCCTCTCATCGGGGAACATACGTGTCAGGTCCTACAGGAGTATGGTTTCAGTCCGGTAGAAATAGAGCAGATGCTGACAGCTGGGGTGATAGAGTCTAACGCTGTCAAGGCTAAGTTGTAGAGCAGGGCGGGTCTTCAACGTTTTCAGTCCAAGGACCCCTTAGCTGAGAGAGATGAAGCAGGGACTACATATTGTATAAAATTGTGTTGCAGAAGAACGATTTTCATAGATTTCTTAGACAGCTTAGACTTGTTTGACAGCACTGTCATCATGTTGGAGTAATGTGTATTTTCATACATTTAACCACTTGAATACTTTAGTCTGCTCTTCTTTTCCCTCTACAAACCTCTTCTGCTATTTTTGGGTAATGTTCCATTCAGAATACTTCGTTTTGTTATTCTGTGTGTTCAATTCTAATTTCAAACTTTGTTTCAGTAAAATGGAGCTGCTCAGTGGCAGTATAGTGACTCAGCATGTTTTTAAATGTTTTTATTTCTCCAAAAAATTATGTTTTAGCAAATTCAACATAAAAAAGGCGGAACCAGGGCGGGGACAAGGGAGGTTGAGCTTGTTGGTTGGTCAGTCAGGGACCAACCAGAAGGCTAACAAAGGGTGATCTTGCGGCGTTCACTCTGGCATTTAAGTGATGTATTTAGTTATCGTCATCTCTTGAGCCTTCGAATTGCAGTCTTTGAAACACTGGTGATACAACAACATAATCGACACAGGGAATTACGCGACAATCAGATGTTGCTGATTACAGGCATATTTGAATGACAGAACTCGTGAGAGGCAAATGTAGGAAGGTTGACAATAAAGGAGTATGAGCGATACATGGATGCAGACAGTGGTGACTGTGTAATCACATACCACGGTAATTTCATGACTGTACGTAGCTTTCGCGGCATACAATGTATCATTATCAACAACATGCCTCCTGGCAGATTTGCACTCTACTGAGCACTCCCTTTAGTTGCTTTCAGTGTGTCAATATTCTCCACTGCAGGGGTTTTCAAAGTGGGTGACGGGGCACCCTGGGGTGCCGTGATGGCAGTCCAGGGGTGCCGCGAGATCATTTGATAATATTTGGAATTTATTTGGACACTTGAGAAAATATTTAGTATCATTTTAGACTTGAAGTACAAAGTTATTTTCAGTCAGTTCTAACCAAAATGGCTATTATCTCAACGTTTTCCTCGCAACATAATCACTAAAATATCTTCACTGTCAGTTTCAAATGTGTTTTGTTAAAGTAAAGCCCTACTTCATCATACAAGACTGTCGCACAAAACTAGTGAAAACAGCCGATCTACAAGCACACACAACTGCTTGTAGATCTGCTGTTTTCTCTAGTTTAGTACATTTTAGATGATACAAAACCAACGGTTTTGGACATACAAGGTTTCCACCCGACAATATGCTATAAATATAAAGTGCTGGGAGTGAAAATTATAATGTAGGGGTGCCTCGGATTTAAAAAAATATGTATGGGGTGCCCTGAGACAAAAAAGTTTGGGAACCCCTGCTCCACTGTATAGTACTGTTATTTTGTCTTACACCAACTTGTAGTCCAGATCCACACTTTTAAGATAGACCATGTTCAAAACAACCCTTTCTCTCTGCTCTTTGTATATAAATAAGTAGGAGTCTGGTGCAACGCACAGGTCCTGGACCTGGTGAGACGTAGGACAAGCCCGGCCAGGATTCAACCCACAGGTCCTGGTCCTTCCACGCACCAGATTGCCTCTCCCAGTCTCGACAGAGTAGTTCCGGAGCAGTGGAATGCGGCCCTGTTTTTCCCTAATGCATACATGGGCAACTGGTGGCCTGGGGGCCACATGCGGCCCCCACCTTCACTTAATGCGGCCCGCAGGTTAATAGCAGAATACTTATATATTATTGATTTCAGCTGTTACAATTCTACACATGCCAACATGACACATTTTAATGAATTCAGTCTACTGTATATTAGTAGCTTAATGACTAGTATTAAAATGTTTTGTCTTTTTTTATGTCCAATGTATTTGTAAATTCATAAAGTTAACATAGTATTAACTATCTACAAGCTCAAAACACGTGGTGCGACGTGTTTTGAGCTTGTAGATTGGCTATTTTTGCAACTTTTGTGTGACATAGGATGATGAAGTAGTAGGGCATTCATTTACGAAAAAAGTTAAACTACAGAGGTACGCCTGTCAGCATATGCATTGTGGCCCTCTGGAGTGAGTGTGGAAATATAGTGGCCCGGTCCATCATCCAAGTTGCCCACCCCTGCCCTAATGGGACTGATCGTGGGTAGCTACTGGGAAGTTAAGTCGGGACTTGATCACCCTGGCTGGGTCACCTGCGCGAGGGGTATGATGTTGTGAGACCCGAAACCCCTATGACCTGGGGGCTACATCACTGAGGATATCTCCCAGGTGCATCCATGCTATTTTTTTATTTTGTTAAAAGCATGCCAAAAGAAAACAAAAAAAGAATATGACACCAATGGAAAAAAAGGCATATTTTATTCCTGCTATTAGATCAGAGGAAAACTTGACACACGAGAAGCCATTGTGGTGATTAGGGTTCACATCAACACACATCGGTTTTGCACATATCCCTTTACAGCAGTGTTCCCCAAAATGTTATGGCTTGTGAATAAATATCCATGTATGTATTGTAATTTTTTTTGTTTTTAATCATTTCAAAAGATTTCCAAACATTTCCCCACAAAAAAAGAAAAACAAAATCTAATTGATTTCATAAATAAAAATTCAATAAATTAGAAATTAAAAATAATTTAAGAAGTAGTGAAAAAAGCCAACCTACAAGCTCACAGCTTGTAGCTGCCATTTTCACTAGGTTGGCTCCTGTGGCTCCCTAAAACGTTTGGGAACCCACTCCGAGGGCTTCCAACGTAAAAAAGACCGTAAAAGGTCTTATTTGCGATGTTCCTTTTAGGCAGGGTGTACAGTACAATGTAGTACAGTACAAGACTGTACTTGTACTGTACTACATTTCAATTGTATTGACTATACTTGCACTGTTCTCCATTTTTGTCCAATAAAATAATCAATCAATCAAAAACTGCCTTACACTGAAACAAACACTCAAAACTGTGTTTTTGCGTAATGGTTCTAACATAACCGTATTTCAACTGTGTAGTATAGTGTCAAAATATAGCATACTGCTGGTGTGTGTGGTGTTTTACTACCTAGATTTAAAATGCTGGCTTCTGTATTTTCAAATGCTCGATAGTGTTTATTCTTTACATTGGTTCAAATATTCGAGTCCTTTTTAACCTGCAACGCTGTTGGGTGGAAACCTTGAAAGAAAGAAATCCAGTGAATCTAATGGACGACCGAGATTGAGTCACAAGCTCTATAACAATCTTCATAGGTCAGGGGCAGGGTCTTCAACGTTTTCAGGCCAAGGACCCCTTAGCTGAGCGAGAGATGAAACAGGGACCCCCACAACCTTTTCAGATTCCATATAGTTTCATTGTTTGACAGCACAATCATCAGTGTATTTTGGATTTGAATTTGTGTTTTCAGATATTTAACCACTTGAACCGACATTACCAAATAAACCTGACCTTTCACTCTGTACTTAGCCTGCTCTTTTTCCCCTCCACACCAAACCTCTTTGCCGAAAATAGACGATCTACAAGCTCACAACGCCTCGTGCTTGGTAGATCTGCTATTTTTTGGCTAAAGTTCTCAGAATATAGACGCTAGGGTTCAAGTGGTTAATATAAAAAAGGAGAAAAAGGTTTCTATCACACAAAGATTTGAAGGACCCTCTGTAGTAACTCTGAAGACCCCCTAGGGGTCCCGGACCTCCTGTTGAAGACCCCTGTCATAGGTTATATATTTATAAAACAGGGTGACAAATACAAATATGGAGATAGATTTCCACCCAACAGCGACCATGATGCTACTAACTAGTCTGAAAATCCACTGATGCAAGAACTATGTGCAAAAAAAAAAACAAGAACAAAAAAAATACCAAATGCAACAAATAACACACAAAATGTAAAGGCAACAAAATAACACAAAGACAAAGGTAGAACATTGCTGACTGACTACTTCAGGCATCGTATCTGAATGACAAATGCAAAACATGGCTCTAAGACAAATAGACAATCAAACCTAATTGATATGCTTGCTCAAAATAACACCGTTTCGGCTAGTGACCCCATGGAAAGGAGCCCTCCCACACGAGCGCTGATTCCTATTATGTTTCAGCAATATTGTTCTTGCCGTTTATATACTAACCCAACCATGCGAAGAGTTTATGGAAAATCTTCTGGACAGAATGTAGGGCCTATCACTAGTTTGACCATTACAAATGCTTAAAATCATAACCAAAATCAGACCATCAACAAGCCCTCAATGGGTCGCTTGTATAGGCTGTTTTCTCTGCTCAACATTCTGGCTTCTATGGACATTACTGAAATCAGTTGTGGGCGACTGAGAACTTTAATCCATGTGACCCTATAACAAAGTATAAATTAGGCTTTACTCCCGTCTCCCTGAATCAAGGTCCTTTCCCTCAATACGATGAAATAGGCTTGGGCAGAGCACACCTCGGTAGATTTATAAACACAGACCAATCAGTAGACATTGAGGATAGAAAGTAAAAAAAAGCTCACCCACACATACAAGTATTATTTGATAATGAGACAAAACATGTCAGTTGAATGCAGAAAAGTGAGATAAAACTCAAAAGCTCTTCTCAGTATGCTCTGAAATGGTTTGTTACACCTGATCCCATTTGGTTTAAGGTTCCTTGTTTGAACCTCTTAACTGAACATGCAGTGAAACTCAAGGAACAACGGACGCAAATTAAAGTGTGTAACGAATACAAAGAGCAAGTGTCTTGATCTTTGGCTGTACTGGATACATTCCCAATAAAAAAAAAATCTTGTGTTTTAAACACACTTTTACATTCATACTGGAAAAAAGTTAATGCCGAAATGTTACACTGTGTGCGTGTATGTGTGTGTGTTTCTGTGTGTGTGTGTGTGTGTGTGTGTATGTGTGTCTGTGTGTGATTTCATGTACTGCACGCGTGAAATATATAATTTCACAATGCCACTATGTATTATTCAGATTCCCTGAAAGGCTCATTAGTTAAGAGGATGCCACTCCCACCATACATGTTGACAAATGACCTATCACCATTGACAGCAGCACAAACATCGAAGGGAAACATAATAAATACAATCAATAGGAATAAAAGAAAAGAAAAGAAAATCCAATTAAACATGCCCTTTCAAATTGAGAAACTCCACAATGCGTACCAAACCGTTTCTTTAAGTCATCATCTATCTAAATGGATAACACTGGAATAAAACAACAGCAGTTCTAAGTAATAATAAATAAAGTTAGCGACGTTGCTATATGACACCCGGTAATGCCTAATTCACACTCGTAGGTAGGCCGTTTTTGGCGAGCAACGCTGCCAGGCGAGCAAATATGAATCGGGCTTAAAGGGCTCTATCACTTTCAATCAGGTTTTGTGTCATTTTATCGTCTACTCAGGGTTTTGGGAGCACCCCAGACAGTTTGTAAGTTACTTGAGTGATTCATTATTATTTTTTATTTTAATTTTTATATATATTCATAAACAGGCCACGCCCCTTCATACAAAACAATTGTAACTTCAAACTCCATTTTAACCATGTTAGATTCATTGAAAACAGCCGTCCTTGGTTCTGGTGACTGATATTAGGCTATTTAAGCTTTGCACTGCAACAGCAGATGACAACGGCAACCGGAAATGATCAGCGCTCGATAGATCAACCTGCCGCCGTCTTTACTACGGCAGAGGCTACCTTTCCACGTAGCGGCTACAGCGCCTGCAGCGTGGTCGCGTCGCCATGGGAACCAAAGAGTTCAGTGAAAGGGGTGGGATCCCGTCGCCAACTGCTGGTTGCTTAACACTTTTGACCGCTACGGTGATTACGTCATAACTGCCGTAGTCCCGCCTCACGTCGCCGTAGTAGAAACGCGCCACTTACATTTCCTAATGTCCTTCTAATGCTGCGTTCAAACCTGAAGCTATTTCTTCTATTCTAGTCTTTGGAATCATGGCGAACCAAAAACATTTCCGTGTCTCCGGACAACATCAACGCTGATTGGCTGTCAGGACGCGATGGGCGGAGTGGGGGTGAAGCGAAGGTCGCTACAGTTGGATTTTTCCAACTGGTGCGAAGATACTGAAGCAACCGTTCGTGCCGTTTGTGCCTCCCCATTCGAATCGTTCGCGCCGTGCTCGGTCGCGCGTCGTCTCGTCTTTGCATTCACATTCTATGTAATCACGCCACTCGAACAGGTTTGAACGCAGCTTAATACATGAGGGGGCCGTGTTATTTCAATTACTTTTTTTCATTGATTTTATTTAATTTTTTCTTTGTATTGTATTTTTTTCAACTTGAAAACCTCACTCAAAAGCCTGAATAGAGGATAAAATGACCCAAACATGTTAGGAAGTGAAACATCCCTTTAATTGGAAAGGTGGATGGATGGACTAAGGTGGGAGAGACTGACGGAGGCGGTTAGGAAGGAACAAACGTCTCTCTCTCTCTGTGTCAACTTGGAGCAACGAGAGAATAACCGGATGCAAGACGGCGGATTCTTTACTCGATCGTCCCTGTCATCTTTTCTTCATCCTCGCGTTTGTTGTGGTTTAGTCTGGCGTAGGTCACTGCATCGCCCCTGAGGATACAAGAAATGTGTGTGTGTGTGTGTGTGTGTGTGTGTGTGTGTGTGAGAGAGGGGTGGGTTGGGGGTTCAGGAGTAAAAGAAAAATGGTTATGCAGAAGGAATAAATAAAAGGAGTTAACAGAGCATGTACGGCAGCATTGGTTAAGCACACTATTAAGTAATTATATTATTACTGGGTCCTGCTTTTCAAAAGTTAAGACTTTTTTTTTGTAGACTCATTAGGCTTGTTAGAACATCCAGACATTACAAGTATGGTATGTCTTATTAATTTATTATAACCTGGTTACCTGACATAGGGTGTGTTTAGGATGAGCCATTATAACATTTTAGAGTGGGGTTCCTTATGCAGGAGGGGGAATTGAGAGAATGAGAAATTCCACAATCATTAATTTGTTTGATAACATTCAGATAGGAAATGTCATGGAACAACTGCGTAAAATGTCACAATAGGCCAAAATGCATGTCAAAATAGGCAATCAATTTGACAAAAAATGCAGATCTACAAGCTCACAGCGTGTCGCAATGTGAGCTTGAAGATCTGCTAGTTTTGCTATTTGGTGTACATATGGATTGTTAGGCCTAATCTGTGATTACTGAAACAGCATGAAAGGACAGCAGTGGTCCCCAAACGTTTCATCTCAAGACCCAAAAGAGGTATTAGATGTTTGCCAGGGACCCAAACTAGTGAAAATAGCAGACCTACAAGCTCACAACGCTGCATTGTGAGGTTGTAGATCAGCTATTTTCACAACTTCTTAAACTTTTATTACATTTATGGAAATTATTCATTTTTTTCCTTTCTTTTTCCCCCCCACTACATTTCACACATTCATTTTACTTTTGAAAAATGTTGGGAATGTTTTGAATTGAAAGTTGGGATTTTATTAGTCTAAACCTTTTTTTAAATGTAGGAAAAGGAAGACAAACATTTCTATGTGACCCACCTATGGTTCCCGACCCACTGGTTGGGAAACCAGACATGCAGTGTTTCATAAACAATTACCACAAATTACGTGCAATTATTATGTTTTGTAGCTATACAGCCAACAAGCAGAAAAAGATGCTAATTGATTTAACCATTGCTTTTATGAAATGTCTGAGATCATTATGATTTTCTGGAAGATTAAACATGCATTCTTCTGCTAGTTTGATCACTTCAAATATTCTTTAATCTTAAAATAATGAACAACTGAAGATGGCATGCGTGACACGCTTCCATGGAAGACTTCTATAGGATCCAAATGACTGAAATCAGTCGTGGTGACCGAGAACTTTAATCCATGTGTAAAAAATGAAGGATATCGTTGTTGTCGGGTGGAAACCTTGTATGTGCAAAACCGTTCCGTTTTGTATTTATCATTTAAAACATGAACTAAACTAGTGAAAACAGCAGATCTACAAGCACATTTTCACTAGTTTTGTGTGACGGCATTGTATTATGAAGCAGGGCTTTACTTGGAGATACAAGGTTTCTGCCCGACAGTGACGATATACTGTTTAAGTGGTTAAAGGACAACTTTGGTTTTTTACAACAAGGGTTCATATTTAGGTTGTAATTAGAGAAAAGAAAAAGTGAGTGTTAAAATCTTTTAATTTTCTTCGTTCTATTGTTTTATCACGTTTACCGTGCTAAAATGTGGGGCATGTGTACGCATGGGGGCATGCGTACAAGTGGCTAAATATGTGTTTTTAGACACAATAAGCCAGCAGTTTCTTTACTGCTATTTACAGTAACACTTCTAGCCCCCATAAGTCACATCCAACCATGAAAGGTTGCATTGTATCTTGGGAATGGACTTATTCTGTGTAAAATGACATATTTAGCCACTTGTACGCATGCCCCCAACCACTGAAATAAGAATCTCTAAAACAATAGAAAGAAGTAAATTAAATCATTTTAACACTCATCTTTTATATTCTTTAATTACAATCTAAAATATGAACCCTTGTTGTAAAAAACTAAAGCTGTCCTTTAAGATCTCATTGAATTAAATGTGTTTACTTAAGCCGAGCACTTACTTTTTGCCCAGAGAGGCAAGGCCATACAGGACTCCTGTAGCGAAGGCAATGGCATTCCCAAACAACGTTGTGAAGGAGAAACTCAAGAATACAGGGAACAACGCCATTCTGCACATGAACGACAGCCAGACAGACAGGGACGGCCAAGAAAAGAGCAAAACAATTATGTCAATTCACATAATCATATTTCCTGCTATGTTTATGGCCTACCAAAGTTTGTGGCAGAACTAGGGATGGCCAACGGTTAACCATTACCGTTTAACCGATAAGAAATTGGTTACCGGTAAGCACTAACGGTTAATGGTGACCGATAAAAAAATAAATAAAAAAAAAGCAAACCATGTGTCACACCAAAAGCCCCGTACACCAATGTCTATGCAACATCAAGTCATCAACCATGCAACTATACGCGCTGCGGACACACATTTCTGGACACCAATCTCTGTGTAACATCCATGCATGCATTTGGAATCGTACACGGCACGCTCACTTGTTCATCAGGAAACAAATGCTCCGATTGGATTTTCCAAAACAGACCGTCACATTGAATCCCGTTTAAGAAGAGCTTAAAACACAACTTTCTAATGTTACATGACGTGTGGAACGCGAAAGTCGTCTTTTGGTTACAGAGTAGGATATGCGAAAATAACACAAAGCTCATAGTCGCAATGATCGCTGCATCAGCACACACAAAACACGGGCGAGAAGAGAGAAGAGAAGAATATGATTTTCAACCATTCCCAAAAGTCATACGATTGGAAGTTATTGCTCTACACAACAAACACAGAGGAGAGGGGGAAGTGCGAAGTGAAGTGCGAGCGTCTCGCTGCGGATAGCCAGGGACATGCAGAGAATGGTAAAGAGGCAGGGGCTGACATTTCTAAAAGGGCCTTTTGGTGGACGATTCTCTTGAATGCAGCCTTCAGTTATGGTATGGAAAGGGGAAATTTGCATTTATTTTACCAGTAGTAAAAAAAAATGCATTCATGGTCTGAAGAGGGCACTTGGATAAAAGGGCAGGGGCTCAAGCCCCCTTTGTCTATGTGTGCATGTGCCTGGCGACATCCGCATCACATTACACTGATTATTTCAATCCCACCGTTTCTTTGCAAAAACACAATTATTTTAGAAAACATTTGTATTCTTGTTTCTCCTAGTTTTATTGTTTTTAATGTGTAAATATGGCACTTTATTATGGGGAAAAACGGGCGCATTTTTGAACACATTTCCTTAACTCAGTGGGTGCCATATTTAAAGTGGGGACCTCTTGTATTGCCGGTTCACCAACAAAGGGTTAAAAAAATAGTGTGCACGCTGGTGCACACATTCGTGCACAGATCATGCACTATGCATGTGCATGCTTTTCACAGCTTTCAAACAAAAAAATCCGCTTGGAAATCCGTTCAGGCATTCAGGAGAAGGCTGCCCTTATGTTTTCTTCAAATGTAAACAAACATGGCTGCCATGTTTGAAAGATGGGGTTGGTATGGGGGTTAAACATGCAATTTCGCGATCGCGATCATGCTTAGTACACTGTTGGAGGTCCTAAAAAAAATGTTTTCCAAAAAAAAAAATTCAATTTTTTTTTATTTTTTTTTTATTATTTAAAAAAAAAAGACGTCCAGAAGACGTCTGGCAGGGATGTCCATAGTGAAAAAGACGTTTTTATTATAAAAACGTCTTTTTTGGCAGGGTATGAGTTAACAGTTAACGGTTAACCGATAAGGCCTTATAGTAGAGGAAAAAAACATAAAAAAGAGCCTTAGTTTTTGAGGTACCCCTACCCGGGGTAGAACAAAACGCGACATAGTTTTTTCATATCTTTAGGATGTCCCCTTCATGAAATGGATTGTCCCAAGTTTTACTTTTACTGCAAAAGTCATGAAATTGATCCATGAAGGGACTCACCACATAGGCAAAAAAAACGCCTATCCTGAAAGATGGAGTTCCAAGTCAATCCTTTGTCATTTTCTACCTGCAGGTTGTTTTTACCTCATACTTGCACAGATGGTCTACACGTAGTGTCCTTACATCTCAGAACAATCAGAATGCAAAAAGATGGTTCTGTTTTGAATCTGCAGCCTTTTATATAAGGACTTTCTATAGGCGGAAATTACATTTCTAAGGAATGTTCCCCTGTAAGTCTGGGGATAATCTTCTATAAGGGGTAGAACAAAACGCGACATAGTTCTTTCAAATCTTTAGGATGTCCCCTTCATGAAATGCACTGTCCCGAGTTTCACTTTTACTGCAAAAGTCATGAAATTGATCCATGAAGGGACTCATCACATAGGCAAAAAACGCCTATCCTGAAAGATGGAGTTCCAAGTCAATCCTTTGTCATTTTCTACCTGCGGGTTGTTTTTACCTCATACTTGCACAGATGGTCTACACGTAGTGTCCTTACATCTCAGAACAATCAGAATGCAAAAAGATGGTTCTGTTTTGAATCTGCAGCCTTTTATATAAGGACTTTCTATAGGCGGAAATTACATTTCTAAGGAATGTTCCCCTGTAAGTCTGGGGATAATCTTCTATAAGGGGTAGAACAAAACGCGACATAGTTCTTTCAAATCTTTAGGATGTCCGCTTCATGAAATGCACTGTCCCGAGTTTTACTTTTACTGCAAAAGTCATGAAATTGATCCATGAAGGGACTCATCACATAGGCAAAAAACGCCTATCCTGAAAGATGGAGTTCCAAGTCAATCCTTTGTCATTTTCTACCTGCTGGTTGTTTTTACCTCATACTTGCACAGATGGTGTACAGGTAGCATCCTTACATCCCAGAACAATCAGAATGCAAAAATTTGATTCTGTTTTGAATCTGCAGCCTTTTATATAAGGACTTTCTATAGGCGGAAATGACATTCCTAAGGAAAATCCTGGAGATAATCTTCTATAAGGGGTATAGTACAAACCTTGTTTTACTTGTCCTCTTCATGAAATGGATGGTCAGTAGTTTTACTTTTACTGTAGAAGTCATGAAATTGATCCATAAAGGCACTCACCATAAAAAAAGACAACCCTGAAAGATGGAGTTCCAAGTCAATCCTTTGTCATTTTCTACCTGCTTTTTTTTCACCTCAAAAGCAGCAAAAATATTGTTCTATAAGCAGTCTATGGTAGTCAGACTTAAATGCAGTATGTATGTACTGTAGGCCTATATTCAGTAGAATACACTACACAATGTGTGATTATTTGGCATGCAGTAAGCCAAAGATTCTCAGATCAGATCGCCAGCTTGTTGAAAGCTGTTGTTTTGCTTATTCTGAACATGCTGCCCGTTGCATTGCATCCAGTCAATGCGTGCCATGCTAGAAGACTCTCACACAAAGCCACTCCCAATGTATTTGTAATATCAGACATTGGATGTATCGTTCTCTATCCCATGACCAGCATGCATGAAAATGGCAGCTATTCCAAGGAGTTGTTGACTGACAGTAGATGAGCAACACAAGTATATCAATAGTACTGTACATATAAATTAGGTCAGGGTCTGAGAACCTTTGGCTTGACAGATAGTCTACCAGAGGCTTCAGCATGTGCAAGACAATATGCCCTCACTCTCTATGGCCTAAAAAAGAAAGCAAAGGACCAGGTGTGTTCTAGTCTTGATGAGCTCCGTTGTATTCTTGCATCATGACAGACATGCCATATATGGTGCCACAATCATGTCCCCAAACCCCTTCTGTGGAATCCATTTGGGAAGGGTTGGATGCTAAAGGATACATCACTACAGCCTGTCCTGTTCAAAAAATAGCCTGCACCAAGCAGTAAGAGACCTCACCCAACTCTACTGCTATGATAAGGATTGTTGCAGTCAAAGTAGTATGTTCCTCAATGTCTCTCTGTGGGATTGTGTTGTACATAATATTGCTCCTGTCTTTACAGTACATTGCCTGTAAACTCAAATAAACAAGAAATGACACAATCCTTTTATACCAGCTTGTGCCTTGTGGACCAGCCTTGACTGTGGAGCATTGTAGTGGCCTTGTGGTTGTAATCCACTGGGAACTGAATTCCTTCTTACCGTTTATATCATAGCATATTTATTACCATAACATAAATAGTAAGACGGAATTCAATTCATCCATTGACCAGCCATTGACCAATAGATACACAGCCGATTACGTCACGAAATCTCCTGACAAAATTATGTCAGAATTTGGGAGATCACAGCTTTGTATCCATTGACCAGCTTTGCAAATTGGTCAGTCCCCCTCACACTCAAAATAGTTGTTGATTAGAAAATATTGAAAAAGAAATAAACAAAATAAATTAAAATGAGAAAAAGCTGCTGTTTGATTATTTGGCATGCAGTAAGAATGGCACACATATATACCTATACCTGAGAACCATCCGTAGATTCTATGACTATGAAGTGTGTAGAGACATGGTATCAAATTGTAATCCCACTACATTTTGTTGTATTTGAGGCATATACAGTATTAATAGATAGAGGGGAAAAAAAACTCCTGATTCACAATACAAGCATATTCTGACATATTCTTCTGGTTTCTTTTGGTTGTTGGTGTATTCCCTATTGACAATCTGAATGGAGCTCGTTAATTTGTATTGATAATGAGCACCTTATCGATCCTGCTTATTGACCCGGGCTTTTATCAAGCCCACTGTTGAGCGCTTTATTATATTTTGTGGGAAGATGTGAGATGACAAATTCTGAACAGAACTGGTATCCTTTTTAATTGGCCAGTTGTTGTGACTGTGAGTGGGGGGCTCTCTCTATTCCGATATGTCGCCACTCCGACAGTGACTTCTTATTGTCGGAGTGGCAACACGTCCATAGAGGTTAGGGTTAGGGTAAGAGATAGGATTAGTGTCTGTCGGAAAGGAGACATGTCGGAATGAAGATGAGAATTGACAAAAGTAAAAAATATTATCATTTAATATCTTTTAAAAATCATTCATTAGTGTGCAGTAAGTGTTAAATGGCTATATATTATGAATAGTACTGTAACAATGTATTGATCACCTCTTGTCTTGATTATTTAAACATGATGTCATGGCCCGCTATGCTTAATAACAAGCTTGATAAGCCCAACGCTTATTGATACCGGGATATCAAGTTTGTAGTAGGCCCTTGTTTCGAGCACCTTCCCAACCAGTAAGTAGAAATGGTGTATGATTAACGTGTGGGGATATTTCTGCACTTTCTTGGTAAATCACTTTTTTGCATTCTGATTGTTTTGGGATGTAGGGACACTACCTGTAGACCATCTGTGCAAGTATGAGGTAAAAATAACCAGCAATAGAACATTACAAAGGATTGACTTGGAACTCCATCTTTCAGGGTAGGCGTTTTTTGCCTATGTGGTCCCTTCATGGATCATTTTCATGACTTTTGCAGTAAAAGCAAAACTGCTGACCATCCATTTCATGAAGAGGACAAGTAAAAGTTATGAAAAAACATTGTCATGGTTTGTACTACCCCTTATAGAAGGATTACAGGGAAATTCTCCTTAGGAATGTCATTTCTGCCTATAGAAAGTCCTTATATAAAAGGCTGCAGATTCAAAACAGAACCACATTTTTGCAGTCTGATTGTTTTGGGATGTAGGGACACTACCTGTAGACCATCTGTGCAAGTATGAGGTAAAAACAACCAGCAGGTAGAAAATGACAAAGGTTTGACTTGGAACTCCATCTTTCAGGATAGGCGTTTTTTTGCTTATGTGGTTAGTCCTTTCATGGATCAATTTCATGACTTTAGCATTAAAAGCAAAACTCGGGACAATCCATTTCATGAAAGGGACATCCTAAAGATATGAAAAAACTATGTCGCATTTTGTTCTACCCCGGGTAGGGGTATGGTCAACTTCTGGCCTATTTTTTCCTCCACTATTACGGTCATCGGTTAAGAAGAATTCTCCATTTGGCCATCCCTAGGCAGAACAAATGAATGTTAAAAGAAAACAGGGATGTTGTGATCTGTGATGATCTTTAACAACCACTAGACGGCGATCATGACTCACTCTCTACCAGCTATACAAAGACCACACCTACAAACATTTGCAGATCCTAGTATGTAACCAGTAAGACTCCCTAATCGGGAGATGAGCGACCGTCAGGTCGCATGTATACACAAATTGGCCTGTCTGCAAAAAGTAACCTCATGGTGGCGCTAGAAGAGGGGCATGTGAGAAATCAGGGGCGGAGGTTGTGATTTGCCAGCCAAGGAGTGTGTGTGCAAAGTTTGGCATGGATAGGGGCAACGGTGACGGAGAAAAGAGCAAGGCCAAAAGTGTGACGTGATGTGACGGACAGACAGACTCACTGACGGAGGGACTGACGGAGGGACTGACTGACTGACAGACAACCCATATACATTTCTCAAGGTAAACTGCGACTTTCGGTCGCAACTAGAGACCTGTTGTATGCTTTTTGGCTGAGCTACTTGCTAACCCGCTACCAGTCTTCAATAAACGTTATTCAAAGAGTTTCTTCAGGAGTCGGGACCTACACACTGAGTCAAACGTAGGAGCGGTTTGCACCGCTCAAAAATGAGTCATAACTCGTGTCATTTGCCATATTGTTAGAAAGGTACAGTCAACTGTGAGTCAGAGGTATGAACCTTGGCCATTGCAAAAGGTACAGTGTACAGTGTACGGTGTACAGTACAATAAATCGAACTAATCAATTTTATGGAAAGAATATCGATAACGATAACAAAATAGGATAATCGATTAATAATCAAGTCACAGGGGAAAAGTAAATAAATAAATAAAAACAAATTGTGAAAATCCATAAAGATCCATAAGTATACATAGGCTCATACAGTATCTTTGAAGAAACCATTGTGCAACAAATTATTTAATTTCTGGTCCTTGCCTGCAGACATCTGCTCTTGCCTGTTCGAACATATCCGCTCCGAATTATGTGCAGAGTTTGGGTTGTGTTGTCTGCACAGTTGTTGTATATGAGGGATTGAATGTAGGAGTCTCAGAAGTAATGTTGGAGTAGGGGAGTTGGAGTGTGTGGAGTTTGCATTTTCTCCCCGTGTCTCCTAGGGTTGATACCATAGACTGTAGAAAAATATGGACGAAGCGAAACCATTGGTTTCTATGCAGCGCAAATGGCCCTTTCTACCCCTTGGAATGCTTTTCCCCATCATAGAAATGTAAAGGCATCAGAGATGCTATTGGCTGCCAACGGTCACGTGCAACGCAGGGATAAATGGGAGAATGTGGTCGGAGCCTCCCGAAATACAGCACACGAAGAAGAACACAGCCGGCTGGTATCAGTTTAGTTGGCCACGCCCCCCCCGCAACTTTATCATTTATTTTAAAATACATTGGACCACATTTCGACAAAACGAATATGATGGTGATTGAAAGGCAATTTTTAACTAGCGATAGGAACCATACAGTATTCATGAAAATGTTAATTAAGGTTAGAAAACAAAAGGGGAAAATGAATGGGATCCAATGGAGGGCAATTCTTTTTGCGATCGGCCGGGGGGGAAAACAGCGCAACTAGCGGCCAATCATAGGAAGTTTTAGTTCCGTATTGGAGTCATTTTAAATCGGCAGAACTATGCCCCTGGTTGATACCCTCACAAAAACATGCAGTAATCCTGGTCTCAATAATGCCTCCCCCTGGCCAGCCGGGGCACCTGATGGAGGGGAAAGGAACTGGTTGGACTTGGAATAACGTGTTCCTTCCACGCGCTACGTCCATCCCGGGGAAATCCCCCTGTCAGGTGAAAAGAAACAACTTGGCATGAGGTCAGTCCGTTGTCTCCCCAGTAGGGCTGTGAAAATGTGCCAAAAATAGCATTCGAATATTCGCCCGAAAATCCTCCGTTGATTCGAATATTCGAAAATATCGAATAATTCGAAGCATTCGTACTTCGAAGCTGTTTATTCTAATCTTTTTTTTTTTTTTAAGAAACCTTTTTCTTTAATTATTTATTTTATTTGCATTGTTATATTGCTGTTGGTGTACTGACATATTAACTTGTTTATTATTGTGATGTGTTATCTGCTTATTGTAAGTCGCTTTGGATTAAAAGCATCTGCTAAATGCCTAAACTGTAAACTGTAGACAGTCGCGGTCGTGCAGCCAGGTCCGCGTTGGTCAGGGACGTGCAAAGAATGTTAAGAGAGGCAGGGGCTGACATTTCTAAAAGGGCATTTTGGTGGACAATTCTCTCTTAAAAGGGCAGGGGCTCAAGCCCCGTTTGATGTCTGTGTGCACGCAGCTGCCAGCATTGCATCGTCGTTGCGAAGCGTCACACTCACAGCAGCAGCCTGTGATGGAGTTGGAACAGCCACGACATGAAACGAGCAATTATAATCACACCAATGGAGTATGTTTTGGTTTGAACCAAATTAGGTAGTCTACAATTTCTACAAGAGTGTGACGGAGGGAGTTTTACCGTGGCTGCGTGCGGGGAGAATGACTTGTGAGAGAAGAAATCCATGCTTTGTGTTTTTCGGTGGAGAAGTCTCATTGTCCGGCTTCCCGTCACTACCAAATGCGTCGCCCGTTTCAGCTTGACTCGTTAATCATTCTGAATCAACGTATTAAGTTTAAAAGCACTGCGAGGCGAGTGCATCTCGGAATGGAGAGAGCCTCCCCTCCCCTGCGGAGCGGACGACGGCCAGTGAAAGTTAAGCAGCTGGAGGTTTATTCTTCGCCGTATGACGGTGTTGCTAAATAGGCACCCTTAATGTACAAGCCCACAACGTATTGGATCAGCGACGCATTGTGGACTTGTAGATCAGCCCACTTTTGCAGCAGCGAATGGAGACTTCTGCCTTGCGAGACCAGCCACCTTTTAACGTTCCATGCGCCCAGAATCTCGCGAGAAGTGCGGTAGATTTGTTTTAATTAAATATAAATTAATTCGAAGCTCAATTTTTTACTTTCGAATATTCTTTTATTGTTAACATTCGAACGAATATTCGAATAAAGAATATTCTTTCACACCCCTACTCCCCAGGCACGGCAGAGGGAGAGCAGAGACCAGGATTACATAGGCAATTGGCACTGGGTGAAAATGGGTTACAAAATCGTGGGATAAAAATTATTAAAAAAAAGAAAAGAAAAAGGGAAAAAAAAGTAATGTTGGAGAACCCAAACGTATCAGTCATCTCCAAATTTGGGCACTGTTTCATCATACGGCTGTTACCATGGCGGGGACGCATGCGCAGTACAGGCAGCGGTAGTAGTGATGTCACTTATCTCCAAATTTGGGCACTGTTTAGTATCAGTGCTGTCAGGTATTCGGTTGTTCAGACATTCGGTCGTTTATTAGTAGGATATGAATTATAACGATTAAGTGGTTATTCGATGCATTGATAAATACATTTAACTTATTTCTCTTTTTTCCAAGTGCTTCTCGAGTATTCGATTAATCGAGAAAGTAAATCGATAAAATAGTAAAAAAAATGTTGGATAGTTGCAGTCCTAAAAAGGCATGTGTTCTTCTTACCCACAGTAGAAGAAGGCTTTCTGCCACGGTCTGAGTTTGTCTGCACGTGCTGCTACTGCATTGGCAAACTCTATGAACTGGCAGCAGAATGGCACCTCACACAGGAACAGCACACAGGCATTGAACCTGCAGACAGGAGAGGACAGAAAAGCAACTGTCTAGCGCATACAGTACATCCCAAAATGTGCATGTGCACTCAAAACGAGACTGAACATAGGCAAATAGATTTTTTTCTATTTCAGTGGTTCAACCTGTGGGTCTGGGGGTTCGCCACATGATGTTGGGGTCCCCAGATGACAGTGGAGTGACAATGCGCTGTGAGATTGTAGATCAGTAATGTATTTCAGCTTATCTTTATTTGTGTGTGCCAATGACAGTGTCAGGAAGTCAGTCTGTAGGTTTAACCAATGTAAAGTATTAACAGGAGCTTGTGACTAAATAATAACTCCATTGGATTCAATGAATAGACATGACAATGAAGAACTTACACCATCCACACTCCAGCAGCAATGTTTAAGGGGTTGATGGTTACACAGTTCCACACTCCCGCGATGGCACATGCTATTTGGATTAAAACAATAATATTAGTAGATCAACAAAATAAATCCACATCTGGAAAGACACACTGGCAGAAAGACAACCTCATTGAGCTTCTGAACTTGCAGCGCAAACGATTTGTGTAGAATGATAAAAGAGCTCCATAAGAATCAATTTAATTAAGTATACTTATATATATTGGTTTAAGTGGTACTGAATATGCAGCTTACAAAACCAAATTCATCTTAGTGTATGGTTGGTGACGGAAGACATTTTTAACAATAAATAAAACAATAATAACGATTATCGGCCCATCCCTATGTCCTAGATCTCGGGAACTACAGTAAACTCCTCAGTGTGAATGAATCCATTTGTAACACTATACAATACTGTACAGACAGCTTGACATACTTGTACAGCATTTGTTACAGTGAATTCACTGTGACGGTGTGACTCGTCTCATACCAGGGACGTGGATGGAGCTGAGCTCCTGAACAGAGCAGCTGTGTGTATAGCAGAAAACTGAATTTCCCACGGGATCAATAAAAGGTCTGCCATGGTGACGGGGTGCCTTTGTCTGACTCTGATACTGCCAGCGGGGGTTCAATTAAAGAACTATGGGATGCTTTTCCTATAAAACATCTGGTATCCTTCTCTCTCTGTTCTCATTTTGTCACATCTTGTCACAAGATCTTATGAGGATGACGGGGCACGCCAGCGTCATAAACATTAAAAAGGCGATGTCACCCATGACTAACCTCCGGAAAACACTTTTTTCTATTTGCTGTCCAGTGCTGATATGCGGTCTACAGTATGCTTCCTGTCTCTGGTCATCTGGTCATACATATATATATACATGTAGTCCGTTTCCGTATCCGCTCTAGACCGGAGATGCAAATTGCAAAGTGAATTGGTCCCGGTCTACATGATAAGACTAACCCATGAGCCATGACTACTACTACTACTACTACATCAATCACATCTTTATTATCAGACTCAGGGCCATAGAAATAAAGTAAAATACAAGACTTGGGATTCATTATACTACTACTAATAATAATAATAATAATAATAATACACATTCAAATACAAAGACATATTCGAAAATACATATTTAAATGCAAATTACACGCCAGTCATAGGGTTAGGTTATAGCACCACAATGGTTCTTTACAGTTTCAGGATGTTACATGAACTTAACACAAAAAACTGTGCTTGAAAAGAAAACACATTTTGACATTCAGAAATAGATCCTCAAACTAGCATTCTTCTATAAATGAACAGGCGTGGTTTTAGACCACATAGATAGATAGATAGATAGATAGTAGCAGTCTTGAATGTTGTCACCATAGAGTTATAGGGTTGTCACAAATCAAGACATAACGGAACCTGTTCAGTGTTCACTTACATATTCCTCCCAGGACTCCTGCTATCTTGCAGAGCCATCGGTACCACCATGTCATGCCATCGTCGTCGACAGCGTTGGAGGAGCCAGCAGCAGCAGCAGCAGCAGATTCGTTGGCGGTGCTCATGGTGGCTGCAGCCTACAGGCTAACCGTTTAGCAGCACTGCACTGTGTCAATAATCCAGATATCACACAGTGTGCAGTCACACACACACAGCTGAGACCACCCAGCAATAGCTATATACCTCACTGGGGTGTTTGTGGGCTTACATTAACCTGCTTCTCAAGGCACACACGTAGACTAAAACAGAATAAAATAAATGGCTTGTATAAGAAAAACGCTCTAAAAAAAGTACGAGACCGTTTTCTTTTAATCTTTTGTTTTGCTAAACAAAGAGCTGTCAGTCCCACCCACCACAGCTGGTACAGTTGTGGGTTGGGTTGTGACGTTAGCTAAGCTAGCATTAGCATTAGCAACACGACCTAAAACTACAAGCAGTTTTTTTTGTTTGTTCTTTTCACTCACGACACGTTGAAGCCGTAAACGTCCTCTCCCGCACTCACACACACAAACATGCCCTGTTGTTCCTGCCGCTATAGTTTACACCGTCAGTCAGTGAGTTGGCGTTTAATGCTACGAGCTGTCTTTGGGTTGCCTATGGTTGCTGACTGTTGTGTGGCGGCGAATGCTAAATGCTAACGGCTCTGTTGTCTAGTTCCTGTGGGAGGAGCTTCGTGGTCTACGTCATCGTTTGTTTACATGTGTGAGGAGAGAGAGAGAGAGAGAGATGTGCAGGAGAACAGGGGCACATGGGAGAATGTGTCAGTGGTGGGGAAAAGTACTTTTTTACATTCTTACTAAGTAAAAGTACCAAATGCCACAATGTAGAACTACTCCATTGCAAGTCATTCTTTTGCAAAATGTACTTGAGTAAAAGTGCAAAAGTATTGGCATCAAAATATACTTAAAAGTACCAAAAGTAAAAGTATTCATCATTATGCAGAAATGGGCCCCATCCTAATTTACAGTACACTTTAAGACAGAATAAGACATAATAAAGCCATAATAAGAAATAATGTGTTGGTAATTAGAAATAATATGTTTTATTAGACAGAAACAAAGACAGAATAGCAGAAAGAGTAAATACATTCTCCGGCACCTGCCAACCGTGCTCCATCGCCCGGCAATAGGACCGCCGGCCGCCGCACGGAACTGTAGGTAGGACCGGCATCGCTGGTAACTGCCGCGGCAGCCACCACCGCACGCCGAACTGCCAGGCCTATCGCCGGTGATGCAGTGCGACTGCCGTTCGAACTGCCGGTCGTGTGGCAGTACCTGCTGCGGTAGTTCCGCGGCAGGTGCCGGTGCCCCAGGGAATGTATCTGCTCTTTCTGCTATTCTGTCTTTGTTTCTGTCTAATAAAACATATTAGTTCTAATTACCAACGCATTATTTCTTATTATGGCTTTATTATGTCTTATTCGGTCTTAAAGTGTACTGTAAATTAGGATGGGACCCAGAAATGTTCCGTTTCAGGTTTTCAAATGACGCATGGTGAGCTTGTACTGTAGAAGTAACTTGTAACTTAACTAAAGCTGTGTAGAGGAGTAAAAAGTACTGCATTTGCCTCTGAAATTTGGTGGAGTAGAAGTAGGCCTATACTGAAAAATGGAGATAAAGTAAAAGTACCTCAACATTTTTCACCACTGCTAATAGGACATAACAAGGTTAAAACAGCTTTGTTTACAGCTTTAACTAAGGGCAAACTTTACTGGCAAAACATTTCAGTGCTGGGAAGAAGTCATTATAAAACAAAGAGTGTGTCAGTACTCTCAGGGGCAGAGTGGCCGGATGGGAGCCAGCGACCGCAAGGTTCCCAGTACGATCCTGGGCTCCCCCAGAGTTAGTGTCGAAGTGCCCTTGAGCAAGACTGAAACCCTAATTGCTCCCAATGTGCAGGTTGGTGCCTTGCCTGGTTTCCTCCACCGTGTGTGTGCGGGAGAGTGTGTTTTGCAGGTCTTTCATTCCGAGTGTATCAAAAAGGCAACTGGGTTCAGGCAGCTGAAGCTTGTGATTGGCTGCACAGAGGTGACGAAAGTCTGGGGGACAGAGATACACCTAACCCTAACCTCAGTAAAACTAACGCTGGTGAATGCTAACCTGGTGAATGTTAAACTGGTCAGACCAACGGTGCTTAACCCAGTTGCTTTTTTGGTACACTCGGACTGAAAGACCTGCAAAACACACTCTCCCGTGTGTGTGCATGGGTGAATGTAATGCACTATCTATGTAAAGCTCTTTGGATAAAAAGCAAGATAAATCCACCATTTATTTCACCATTTGTCAGTCAGCAGGGGTTTCCTCCCCATTATTAAATACAGTGTATAATACAAATTTATACATTTATTTACAATCTAACACACATTTCCCGCAATCACCATTATTGTATAATCTTGCGCAGAGGGATTCCAGCACCCGCTGACCACTTCTACAATAAATAGGTGTATTTCCAAATCTGAGAAAACGCGTGATTATCTTAAAGTTTCTGCCTTTGTACAATCATTCATTTAGCAGCACAGCCGATAATACGTCTAGACATTGTGCAAACTAAAGTGTGAGGCCAGAAAGAGAGTAGATGGGGTATTTCTGCCTAGAGGTAGCTAGTGTTGGAAAAAGTCAACTACAGTCAGAGTCTACAGTATACAGTACTTCAAACCCCATACTGCTACGATCTCAATAATCAACTCTGTTCGGTCCTGTATACCAGCGGATTCCATGGTTCTAATTGTTAGAATCTAGTGTGTCGCACACAAAGAAAACAAATGCCGATCTGAAGCGTTGCGAGCTTGTAGATCGGCAATTAGACCAGCAAGAAAGCCCACTTCACTCAGACATAAGACTGGATTGGAATGGCTTATAAGTCCTTCGGCTGACCCTCCTCTCCTCCAGTACTGGTTGTGGCTTCTTCTTTGTCATGGGCGCGTGGCACAGCATGTAATCCAGACTTTTCCCGGTGACCTGACCAGCCTTCTCGAGCTGGCACACGATCTGCTCCACTCTCTCCATGTGCGGTCCGTGCTCACTGCGCAAACGCAGCAGGTCCACCTGAATGAGGACACAGAAGTCATCGATCAGCCAGAAAGACATTTCTGGCCTTACCTGGCCATTCTGAAGACAAGGCTAATAGGCCAGTCAATCTAAGCAAAAAAAGGGCCTGACCCAAAAGAAATTGCAATAGTAATGGTTCAAGGTTTTTTATGATCCTTAGAGTCATACAAAAAACATGTTAAAAGTTTTCCATTTTATTCTTAGTGGATCAAGGTGAATTCAGGGGGTTTACGTTTGGGTCCCTTCACTTACTATACAGGAAAAAAAGACCCCCCAAAAAAATCCTCTTTAAGTAGCATGTGAGGGGTCTAACTAGGGGTTTTTCATGATTCTGAATCCATTGCAAGCATTTGTTTTGCACCAAAAACATTCCTCAGGCTAAAAACTGACCCCCAATACTATGGTTTAGTGATGAGTCATCACTTTTCTGGGGTCAGCTCAGTTTTGCTGTGTCCCTTTTTAGCCTGGGGAATGTTTTTCGTGCAAAACAAATGCTTGCAATGGATTCAGGATCATGAAGAACCCCTAGTAAGACCCCTCACATGCTACTTAAATAAGATTTTTTTGGAGGTCTTTTTCTCCTGTATAGTAAGTGAAGGGACCCAAACGTGAACCCCCTGAATTCACCTTGATCCACTAAGAATATTTTGGAAGATTTTTAACATGTGTTTTGGATGACTCTAAGGATCATAAAAAACCTTGAACCATTACTATTGCAATTTCTTTTGGGTCAAACCTCAGATTGACTAGCCTATAAATATGACTCCTTGTCTTTGACTTTTGGATGCCATAGGTTTTGGAATAATACCATGGGCAAAGTGCATGGGCAACTTAAACTTGCATCTTAAATCTGGTTCCCCTATTTTGGGCATGTCATTATAGGAGGCGGCATTTTAGAAAAAAAATAAATAAAGAATTACTATAATTTATTATTATTATTATTATTATTATTACTACTTCTTTTATATTTAAAAGTACATTGCTATTTTGTGTAGTTACCTTGTCAATCAACTTTGGAATTCTTACAACTGGAATTAATTCTTAATTCTATCCACCTGTTTCTGCCAGAATTTATTGTAGCATTATTTGCGGGACACTTCCGGTTAACAGCAGACATAAAAGCTCACTTCGCGTCGCAGTTGCAGCCGCTGTGAGCTTGTAGATCACACTCGGCTGCGGCACCGGAAGCTGCCTGCACCTTCTGCGCAATGCACGATGGGACTTTGGAAAGTTGTGGATACTTTGTTATTAATGAAAGTCAATGGGGAGAATATTTTTTTTATCTACTGTTCAAAGTCAATGGGGAGAATATATTTTGTATCTACTGTTCTTAAGCAACATAGCAACTATTGAAGACTAGCCTTCAAAAACTTTTAGACCAGTTGTTATAACCCTGTTTGGCTCACTGGGACGTTTCACTTACGACTTCCTGAGAAAATTCAAGCTTCTTCACGAAAGCTGGACCTTTGGGCAATAAGGCTGCTTGCAAGACAGAAACACCGTCTCTCACCGCACCCGACATTGCTGAAATCACCACCTATTAACAAACAAAGACAAAAAAATAAACAAAGACAAATCAACTCATGTTGATAAAAAAAAATAGCTAATATTACCACTACATGATGCACACTTACCTTCAGATTTTGACATATTTTGCCATCTGTACTCATGATCTGTGAATACAGTGATCGTGCCCTTTCAACATCATTCTGGGGAAGAAAGAAAAAAAGGGGGCAGGGGGTAATTTTAGTATTTTATCCACAACTTTCCAACATCCCATCGTGCATTGCGCAGAAGTTGCACAGAGCTTCCGGCGCCGTAGCTGAGTGTGATCTACAAGCTCACAACGGTTGCATCTGCGACGTGACGTGAGCTTGTATGTCTGCTGTTAACCGGAAGTGTGGTGCAAAATATTCTAAGTAAATTCCCGCGGAAAGAGGTGGATATATCTTGATGTACAGTATATTTTATGAACACCATACAAGAGGATGGACCCACCTGTCTAAGTGCTAATGCCACAGCAAAACAGAAGGCGTGCCTGGGGATAAAGTACCCTTTGGACTGTCCCTCCTCTAGTAGAGTAGTGCAAATTCTATAGGTTTCTGGAGAGTTCTGAAAAAGAAAAAAAATGGAAATCAACTCATCATTCAATGGAAATCCACTCGTTAATTGCAAACAGAAGATAAATTATAATACAATTCTTGTACTGTATGTTCCCGTATTGGACATGGTGAGGCAGTGTCTAGATATCCCGATCTTTTCCGGTGCACTACACCGTTGTGCGACAAAGCATAAATTAGGCATAACAAATGTCTTATCTGCCAGCGTACCTATGAAAAAATAAATAAATAAAATACATTATTTTACGTACCAGTTTATAGCAGGTGGCACATGCCAACATGTATGTGTCCTTGTTGAATAACACACCTTGGTTCTTCATCTCTCTTACCACATCAAGTGCCCCTGTAATGCATATCGTTTTCTTTACTATACAGTGCATAGAAATAAAATTAAGTATAAATACTGAAGTAATAAAGTACTATGCTTTTATTATCCACTGTTTAGTTACTGTTAGCCTCTCACTTACTCTCGTAACATTCTTTTGTGAATAACATGTCTATGGCGATGTTGAAGGAGGTTGGGTCGTTGAAGAATCCTTTCAAACTCTGTAATTAATCATAATGCAAAATTGTATTTGTAAAGCACTTATCTTAGCTAATGTTACATAGTGGTTCAACAATACATGAAAAGAGAATAAGCTGACTTAATAAAATAGTCATAAAATAAAAATACATGTGTATAAAAAAATTCAGGTTATGGACAGTACATCAAAAAAAGTTACAAAACAGCAATACAATGTTGCAATATCCTCAGCGAACATTTGCAAGTCATTTGTATGACACTAAGGAAAGCGGTAATAATGTGTGTGTGTGTGTGTGTGTGTGTTTGTTTGAGTGCGATAAGAGAGTACAGCATAGCCAAATTGTATTTTGACTTTGATGCAATACAAAAAGATCTTATCAAAATAACATTTTACTCACAAAAGCAATAATGGATTTCAGTTTTAATGTAGCATATCAGTAGATATGCAATTCCCCTAAATGTTTGCACCGTTAGGGATGCTAGGCTTCGAGTGGTTAAAGTTGTGATGTACCTTATCAGTAAGTGTTGTGGCTGCCATCTCCTCAGCTCCCAACTCATAACACAGTCTCATGAAAAGTGGACCAAACTTGAATTCTCCAAATGTCAGGTTCCGGTTCTCTTCATGATACCTGGTGAAGGGAACATACAGGAAATGTTTTCCCCATAGCAACAAAAAGATCCACAGAGAGGCAAAGTCTTTAAGTGCCTCCAAATTTTACAAAGTCAATAAATATCTTTTGCCATTTGGAGTAGTTTAGGGATATTAGGGTTGGATTTCCGAGGGGGTTAGAGTGTCTGCTCGGAGATTGTTAGGTCAGGGTTCGATTCCCCGGCCGGGTCATGTACCAAAGAATAGGCTTGCTTCCGGGAGAGTGTTTTTTGCAGGTTGTTCAGTCCGAGTGTATCAAAGGGTGCGTTCGGAAATGCGCACCGGGTGTGTGCAACAGGGTGCTCAGTGTAGTGAGTGCAGTAACCTCAGCAAAACTATGCCTATCCCTAAACCTAACCTTAACCCTAACCTCAGTAAAACTATGCCTAAACCTAACTCTAACCCTAACCCTAACCTCAGTAACCGTGATGTGGGTGATTATCTAACACACCCGGTGCGCATTTCCGAACGCACCCTTTGATACACTTGGACTGAACGACCTGCAAAAAATACTCTCCCGCTCGCTTCCTCCGTCCTCTGTCCTCCAGCATGGGAGTGTTACGGTGAAATTGGTGACCTGCCGAAACATGTGGCCATCACAACTGATGAAGTGTTTAAAAAACTGCGCACCCTACCTCAATTCAAGGCCGCTGGCCATGATAAAATCGCCCCCAAATTTCTCATAGACTCAGCTGCCACCATTGCCCCAATCATTACCCATATTATTAATCTATCTATCAAGCAGGGTTATGTCCCCCAGGACTTCAAATTAGCCAAGGTAACCCCCCTGCACAAAAAAGGCAGTAAACTTGACCCTGGCAACTACAGGCCAATCTCAATCCTTAGTTCCATCTCTAAGGTAATGGAAAAAATTGTCTATGAACAGGTGGCTAAATATCTTGAAGAGAATAAACTGATCTACGAGTTCCAGTCTGGCTTCAGAGAGTCCCATTCCACAGATACATGCCTCATCTATTTGAATGATTACATCAAACGTGAAATTCACGATGGCAAATATTGCGGCATGGTCATGCTGGACCTCCAGAAGGCATTTGACACCGTCGATCATTCTATTCTGATTGAAAAACTCAAAGCTATTGGTCTTGATAGCACAGCAGTGAGATGGATGCACTCTTACTTGGTGGGGAGGGAACAGATGGTGGAAGTCAACGGAACCCTGTCCCCCCCCCCTCCCAGTAAACTGTGGAGTACCTCAAGGGAGTATACTAGGACCACTGTTGTTCTTAATATACGTAAACGACATGTCATCTGCTTGTGACTGCAATCTGTTTCTGTTCGCGGATGACTCGGCTCTCCTAGTCTCAGGCAGAGACATATTGCAGGTTGAAAAGGCCCTTAACTGTGAACTTAACAAGATCTGCACCTGGCTCAATGACAACAGACTCTCAATTCACCTAGGCAAAACTGAATGTATCCTCTTTGGATCTAGTCAGAAACTTAGCCTAGTTGAGAACTTCACAATTAAAGTAGGTGACACTGTGATAGAAAGAAAAAACCACATCTGCTACCTGGGTTGCATCCTGGAGGCTAACCTATCCAGTGAAAAAATGACCACCAAGGTAATCAATAAAGTCAATCAACGAATTCGCTTCTTGCAAAGAGTTGCCCCGCTGATCAATATTAAATCCCGAAAGACACTAGGAGGTGCTCTTATTGGGCCCCTCATTGATTACGGAGTCCTTGTCTGGTATCGCGACGCCCCAGCTGCCTTAAAGCTAAAGCTCCAAACAGCCCAAAACAAACTAATTAGGGTTGTGCTTGGTCTCCCTCCTCTGACCCACCTTACCGAGCATCACCACGAAAGCGTGGGGTGGCTCAAAGTAGCTGACAGAGTACAGCATCTTGCAATGGGCCTGGTGTACAAGATACACTACACCTCCAAGATTCCCATGTACCTGACAAACTACTTCTTAAAGGTCAAGGATGTTCACGATCATAACACCAGAGGCAGCTCCACTAATCATCATCAGCGTAGATTTAACACTAAACAAGGCGCTAACTCGTTCTCCTGCTATACCATCAACATGTGGAACGCCCTTCCACAAGCCCTAAAGGAGAGCAAATCCCTAGCCTCCTTCAAAATTGGTATGAAAAGTCACCTTCAGACAGCAGCCACCCGTGACTTGTAAATAGACTAAGCCCCCATGCTCCCCCCCCCCCCTTTTCTTTGTATTCTGCCTTTTGTATTTGATGTTATGCTTTTGAAACTGATATTATCCTAGATAAAGTACTATGTTCTATCCGTCTGTCTTTCAATGTTATATGAGATACTTAAAGTGTGGTTCCTGTGGAAATAAGCCTCGGCTTTCTAGGATCTCCTTTTAGTTGACCTTGTACCAGTGATTTGTACTGTCATGAAACTGTACTTTTTTCTATTGCAAACTTCTAATAAATTCTTCAATCAATCAATCAATCTTGTGGGGATGTGCAAGCCACCTCATGCTACTGAAACAGGTGATCGACTCCTGCCCTATGGGCCTCATGGCTCAGCAAGGCTGAAGCTGGAATCCATGCCTCTCTTTTTTTCCAATTGCCTATGTAATCCTGGGCTCTGCTATTCCTCTGCCACGCCTGGAGAGACAACGGACAAACCTCATGCTTCCTTCAACGCATGGGTAATCCAAGTTGTTTCTTTTCACCTGACAGGGGGGATTTCCCTGGGATGGACGTAGCACGTGGAAGGAACACGTTATTCCAACCAGTTCCTTTCCCCTCCATCAGGCGCCCCGGCTGGCCAGGGGGAGGCATTATTGAGACCAGGATTACTGCATGTTTTTGTGAGGGTATCAACCGTTGGAGACACAGGGAGAGCATGCAAACTCCACACACAAAGGCCCTATCGCCAACCCCACCTAGGGTGTGGGCGCTGATGACACGGAGGGAGGAACACGCCCCCAGCACCCACAGCGTCCCCCGGCGGGAATCGAACCCAGGACCTTCTAGCTGTGAGGCGAAGCGCTAACCACTGTGCCACCGTGCCACCCCCATGCCTCTGATTTTGATGTCTCCCCCCCATTCTGCCAAAAGTCTCTCTCCATCAGTGTGCAGTGTAGGCGTACTGTACCTACCTATAGATGGCATCTCTTGCTGTCACAGCGTCCTCTGCAGACTGACACAAGTGAAGGAGCAGCTTCAGCTCATCTTTCAGAATCAGCTCATTTTTCTGCAGTTTCTGCTTGAATAGCTCAAAATAATTGCCTGCAAACATGGGTGACATTTCAGCCTCTTTACTTACAGTTCATATACACATCTTATAACTTAATCATTTAGAACAGGGGTCTTCAAGGTTTTCATGCCAAGGGCCCCTTAGTAGAGAGAGATGAAGCAGGGACCCCCTGGCCTCAACCTTTTCATAGATTCCATATATTTTCATCATTTGACAGCACAATCATCAGTGTATTTTCGATTCATGTCAATTTGTTTTCAGATATTTAACCACTTGAACCGTTAATACTTAATAAACTTGACCTTTCACTCAGTACTTAGTCTGCTCTTTTCCCACTTTACACCAAACCTCTTTGGCGAAAATAGCAGATCTACAAGCTCACAACGCCTCGCAGCGCGAGGCGTTGTGAGCTTGTAGATCGGCTATTTTTGGCTAATGTTCTCAGAATATGGATGCTAGGGTTCATGTGGTTAATATAAAAAAGGAGAAAAAAAGGTTTCTATCATACAAAGATTTGGAGGACCCCCTGTAGTAACTCTGAGGACCCCCTAGGGGTACCGGACCCCCTGTTGAAGACCCCTGATTTAGAAGATTGAATTGAGGCCTTGCAAGTCAATCTACAGAACAGTTAATGCACCTTTTGATCCAGTGACAAGATGAGCAACAGCCAGTTTCCTTTGTTGGAAGTCTTGTAGTTTGACAACATCTTCTGACAAGAGGTGTCTTTTTGCTGGGGAAAGTTATAGTTATAGTTAGTTATTTACAGTAGTTAACTAGAATTGCACTCTTATGCCGATCATTAGTATATATATCATTTTTTTGAATAGGGGGCAGGTATTTATAAGAATTTATTCTTCTGCTTGCTCCTTTTCGTGCATGGGTGTGTACTGTAAAATATTGAAATTCTGAGTATAAGTATAATATAACTGTAATGTACACTACATGTGCTAAACAAAAATGAAATGAAATGAACTCTGTCGAGGTGCCAACTTGCGCCTTGTGCACCAGCGGACGCGCCATGTGGTGCGTTCACCACTGGCGATGCCAATGACATCACCACTGGCATCACCAGGAATGCTGGTCCCTCATTGGCTGTTAATGATGACATACATACCCAGCCGATCGCAGTACTTGCGCGCTCCGCTGGTGCAAGTAATGATACACTCACTGTATGCATGAATACAACTGTGCTATGATGAGTGAAAACTGAAGAAAGCTTGGATACTACTTGTGTTTGTCAGTCTGGTAGACGTAGTGTAGCCTTATGAACTGTTTACCATATAACGTCAGACTATGTAATTTAAAATTGCCAATTTAATCTCACAACACATCCATATATCAGTGGTGTAAAGTAACTAAGTACATTTACTCAGGTACTGTACTTAAGTACAATTTTGAGGTATTTGTATTTTACTTGAGTATTTCCCATTTCCAATACTTTTACTTCTACTCGGATCCAAATGTTGAACTTTTACTGCATTATATGTATTTGAAAACCTTAGTTACTAGTTACACACTACACACTTCAGCTCTACATACATTTTGGGCATTTGAAAATAGCCGATCTACAAGCTCACAATGCCTCACATTTTGAACTTGTATTTATTTTCAAAAGCTTCTACATATGAAAACATTGAAAAGGCACATTCTGCGCAATGAGTACTTTCTACTTTTGGTACTTTAAGTACATTTTGATAGCAATACTTTTATACTCAAATACTCAATTAAGCACTCAATTAAATGAAGAATTCCGGACTTCTTGTAACAGAGTATTTCTGCATAGCAGTATTGATACTTTTACTTAAGTAAAACATGTGAGTATAGCCTACTTTTTTTCCACCACTGCATAGGCACCCTAAATCTGCATACAGTCTCTTGATCCAAGGCTACTATTTATCCTATGTTCAAATCAAGATGACTAAATGGCTCACTTACCTCCCGTACAACGTTCCAACCAGCCTGGCTGTAGTACAGATCCACGGAACAGTCCTTTTGAATGATCATGAATTAAGGATAGTAGGGCATATCTGCCCACTCTGCTCAGCGCCATTGTGCACGACTGAACCATCCACATGAAAACACGGGGATCCTGTTCATCAGAATGTGTTAAAGAGCTCCGATGTGATAAATATATGTATTCAAATTGAATACAGATTTTTTTTATAGTGGCACACTGTTGTAAAAAAGTAAGATCAAAGGCAGAGAAGCTGTTTTGATTATGTAACGCGCTGTACAGTATTGGTTTGTTCCAATATGGCAGCGCCCTACAGCGCATGATTAATTTGAAGCAACCCACACTGGCAGACATTTCATTTCCTCTTTCAACCGGCAGGTGGTGCAAATGTGCTTTTTGAATTGGATATCAGCAGCAATAAGTGCATGAGCATGATTGTGTTTGTCAGTCGTCATCATCATCAATCATAGAATATATTAATGTTTGTAATGTCACTCTATTTATTTATCAATGTTAAAACGCCTGTGTGGCAAGTTAGGATAGCTTTTAGGAATTTAGTCCAAGAAAATATCACACAGATGGTGTTTTTTGAACACTGTTTTTTGCTGCTAGAACAGAGCAACTTTTGCCTAGCCATAAATGGCACTACTGAAAGGAGAGCACAGTTATTAATATAGGTTTGACATATTTCATTTTAAACGCAAAAAATGTAGGCCAATATAGCCTAATTCTCGAGATGTGAAGATATTTTACAGTCTGTCCCCGGCTGATACCAACAAGCCACCAATACAGAGGCAATAATTAAGCATACAGATAGATAGATAGATAGATAGATACCTTTATTATCCCAAGGGGGAAATTTAGTTGTCCAGTAGTAGCACAGCAGTATACAGTTATTTACAAAGTTACAGAGACGTAAGAAAGATAGATAAGAGGGAAAAAAACAAAAAACAAAGACAAGAGCAGTACAGTACCAATAAGGAGAAGGTGCATCAATAGAGGGGGGCGAATAATATATAAGTATATATACATAAAGTGTCTTGCAAAAGAGACCATAGCAGTCAATGCTAGTTAGTGCAAACAAGTATCTCACTGTCATTGTTAAACAAAGCAAAAATACTCAGAAACTACCAACGTTTCCTCTCTTACTCCAGTAACTGGTGATCTCTAGATGGAGGGGGTGGGAGGAGTTCTCCAAGATGGAATCTAGCTTCTTCCCAGTGCGCACCCTGGTTACTTCCTCCACCCCCTGCAGAGAGGACCCAACGACAGAGCCAGCTTTCTTCACCAGTCTGTTTAGGTTAAACGTGTCACCTGCTCTGTTGTTGCCACCCCAGCATGTTATGCCAAAAAAGAGGACACTTGCCATGACAGACTGATAGAACATCTGTAGCATCCTATTGCACACCCCAAACGATCTCAGTCTTCTCAGGAGGAACAGCCTGCTTTTCCCCTTGCTGTGAATCGCCTGCGCGTTGTCCGACCAGTCCAGTGAACTATTCAGGTGTACTCCGAGGAATTTGTAGTTATCCACGAGCTCAACCACCTCACCGTTAATGGTGCTTGGCACCGGGGGGACTCTCTTGGAGGTGCGGAAGTCCACCACCATCTCCTTAGTCTTGCTTGCGTTGAGCTTGAGATGGTTGTCCTCGCTCCACTGCACAAAGTCCCTAACCACACCATCATGCTCAGCCGTGTTGTCACCCGAGATCTTGCTGATCACTACGGTATCATCTGAGAACTTCTGCAGATGACAGGTCTTGGAGTTGAAGCGGAAGTCCGATGTATAGAGAGTGAACAGGAAGGGTGAGAGCACAGTTCCTTGAGGGGCCCCCGTGTTGCTCACCAGCACATCGGACCGACAGCCCTGCAGTCTCACAGACTGTGGTCTTTCTGAAAGGTAGTCTGTGATCCATGCCACAAAGCCCTTGTCCACCCCCATCAGCGTAAGCTTCTCCGCAAGCAGAGACGGCACAGAATGGTTCAGGGTACATCATAGTTCTGTTACAGTTTGTTCATTAGGCTATCTCCTGTTTACCATTTTGAAATCAGATGGCAGTTTATCTTGTTACCAGAAAATATTTTACTTCTCCATGCACATGCTGTCAGTCTGGGCACAAGCTGAGTCATGTAGGATAGATATTAATGTATTCCTCAGCTGTCTTCCACAGCTGTGACTTAGCAGTCGGTTAATTCTTGCTGTGCGTCTGTCTGTGTGCGTGCCTTTGTGTGCGTGTGTGTGCGCGCATGTGTGAGTGTGTGTGTGTGTGTGTGTGTGTGTGTGTGTGTGTGTGTGTGTGTGTGTGTGTGTGTGTGTGTGTGTGTGTGTGTGTTTATGTACTGTATAGCCGTGTGTTTTCCATTGTCTCCCCCTTACAAGTGAAGTCTTTGTTATTTGTATAACATATTGCACTGCGGAAAGATGATGTAATCTAAACTGGTGGTTCTCAACATGGTGTCTGCTGTCTGGGGACCACCAGGCATCCAAATGGAACTGTATGTCCGCCTCTCAGTGTTAAATTAGAGGAGTTTACACTAGTGGAGGTTGTGGCCCAGAGATCATTATTTTAAAAATGGCACGGAATGTAGATCTGTGGTCTTTGGCAGCGACCGGGCCAATGGCGACTGAGATTAGGTGCACACAAACTGCGAGGACGCACGGACGGACGGACACACGGACGGAGGGGAAAACATACTCTCCCCCTTGCCTTCGGCTGGTGGAGACAACAACCTGCAGGTGGTACTGTATCTGTATCCTCTTTGATTTATCTCTGTGTTAGTCTCGCGTAGCCAGACAACTATTCCACAATCTCTGAATGCTATATAGAGTCTGGAACAGCAGCTCACTAACGGCGAGTAATGGAAACGGGCATTACCGTTCAAGAAAATATATTTTAAAATGTCATTTCTGCTAAGCAGCAAGCTAAACATGCTTCACTTCCGCTTTATCTCGCACTCATCATTTCTATTCCGGTTTGCCAGACTGTATGCCGGGAGCATTTGACCAGGCAACAGTCTGGCCACGCGAGACTATCTCTGTGTGGACGCAGTGTTGGGCATATTGCTTTCGGTATATTAATAAATATCCCTACTGAAACATTTGTTATAGCAAAGTGACTGTAGCACAGTGATAAAGAATGTCATCTATAACATAAGCATTGTTTTCTTTTCTTTGCTTAGTTAGATATGTGATATACAGTAGTTGTGTCTTAAAACGATATACTGAATACTGTCCATTTTTTTTTGGGTAATTGGCCAGTTTAGTTTTTAATACTGGCCAGATAGGCCTAATGCCTTTGTAACGTCCCTGGTTTGTTTCTGGCTGGAGATCTGTGTTACGTCACCCAGGAGGGAGGTGCTCTCCATTCCGACATGTCGCCACTAAATGTAACCCTTTCAGGAATATTCGTCCTCTTCTTGGTTTCTTGTCTCTGTCTCCCGTCTAAATAAAGTAAATCTGACTAAAGAATCTCCTATTCTCTTTCAGTGTCCCAGGGACATCGGTTATTGTTGTTTTGAGAGGTGAGATAACTTTATTTGTTGTCTTAATTTGGAAAAACTGGACCAGTTTTACAGTATATAGTCAACCATCATATAAGCCCAATGTATAGTATTATATACAATAGTATGACAGAGCAAATCCTAGAGGCTACTACCTCATGTTTGACTGAGTTGGAGGACATTTACGGGATTATTCATTATCATAGCCATTACAAAGTTTTGTGTGTTTTAGGATATTTCCTTCACTTGCAGTAACACCTAATATCCTTTTCCTCATAAACATGGACAAGTAAGCAATACATCACAACTAGCACTCTCTATATTATAGCCTAGCAAACAATGCCGTGTTCATGAACTTGTTAGCCAGTCGTGGTTTGAGGGAAAGACAAAAGCAAAGACACCAAATCATTTCCATGTCAGATTTTTATTGTGGTTTGTTTCGAAGGTTTCATCGTTTCTTTTGCATGGGGTCACTTTACATCAAATTTCCCATTAAGGGAAGTAGATGAGGTTTTGCACACAACATCAGAAAAGCACTAAGTCATATTTTCACTGGAAACTAATCGCTAGAGAGGTTAGATATGAGTTTGGGAAAGGGAAGGGAGGATGCAAGATCACAAGACAAATATACAGTATACCACACGCACAGCTGCAGACAAACATGATTAACAATCGCCCGAGAGAAAGGGATAAAGAGTGATTAATAAAGATTTATAGATAGAAAAGAGAGAGAGTCAGCTTTTAGGTGTGTTATTGATTTGACGTACAGTATATGCTATAGAGATTCTATTGCAGGAAAACTGGTACATGGCAAAAACCCGATCAAGGCTTTCCAACCAAACTTGCCGCGCTGAGAACAACTGCTGTTTGTTCTTAATACTGCAAGCGTGGCCGGAATCTCTTGATCCTATTCCTGCTCTAGAGGATAATTCCATGTCAGTAGGTGATGTTTTGCTCAGAACTCTTTCTCAACCAAGGCAGAAACCTGATGTCAATAAATGGAATACATGGCCAGTTCCACGAGTAAACTGACCAGTGCATAGTACCAGAACCTGCAACGTAATATGCGACAACGTTGTGATAACTACTTTGTCAGTTTGCTGAAGGTGCTGCAAGTGGCTCCCCGGCTAAAGTTGATCTGTGGGCTCTCTGTATTGTCATCCATTTGCATCGTGTTGGTTTTAAAGTGTATTTTTCTCTTCAATACAAAGCAGTCAGTCTGCTTCTTCTGTTCTACTGGTTTTCTGAATGCTTACTCTCATACAATGGTTTCTTGCATGCCGAAAGTAGCCGATCTGCAAGATCACCGCGCATTGCTCCGCAGCACATTGTGAGCTTGAAGATCATCTATTTTAGGCACACAACACCATGGCATGGGCAATGGGCATAGCTCAAGCCTTTCTAGAGTGTTATGGGAAAGACAGAATAAATGGACAATGTCACTAGCAGACCGCTTAACTAATACAGTGCCTTCGGACAACAATAACTGGAATTAGCACACAATACTGCAGCACAGCTTGAAGTTCCTGAAATGCTCCGTATACTTAGTCAAGTTACTTAGTCGATGCTTAATATAGTTTCTCAAGCCTATAATTGTGAAGTCCACATGGCAATTCTGAGCAAATTTGATTTCCTTTTGAAAGGAAAAAAAGAAAAGAAGAAGCAATCCGGCCTCACATTGCTCATGCGCATTTCTTCCAACCGTTCACCCTGCCACAAAGCTATTTATAATTATAGTACAGTGCTTTAGAAAAAACAAGAAGCCATAGTAAAATATTCTGCTTGTGAAAAGGGCTCGTGGCCTCATAGCTCAGCAATTATACACCAAAAAAAACGTGGCGTAAAAAGATCAGATCTGGCACGCGGCTACACAGCTGAAAGGAGCGTTCAATTAACTCTGAAAGTGTAAAGATGTACCCGTTGTTCCAGAGGCGTCAATTGGGTATGGCAAAGCTATGGCAGCCGCCATACCTTGGCTACAGGGGAAAATGTTAAAATGTATTTCTTAAAATAAATGAATCGTGCCTGTTGCTAAGGTATGGCAACATGACTGGTGTCTTGCACGCGCGCGAGGGCGCGCGTGCAAGACACCAGTCATGTTGCCATGCCTTAGCCTTTTCTGAACTGACGCCACTGCGTTGTTGGTGGGAAGGGAAGCCAGGGCGAGGAGGGGCCGTCGCTGTCACTGCAACGCCACCAAACACTCCTACTGGCTGGGGCAGAGCCAGTCAGCACAGGGCATGTTAAGCGGTGAGGAGGAGTAGAGTTTTGGGTCACGCAACCATATTTAAAAAAAAAAGAAAATGGCATCATTCAACAGATTTTACCCAAAGATTTTTTTTTTTTTTTGTTATCTCTTTTTTCTTTTTCAGAAATTAGTAGAAACAAATGTATTCTAACAACCAAAAGAAGACGAAGAAGAAGAAGAAGAAGAAGAAGAAGAAAGAATTAGAAGAATTTCATAAATACAAATAAATATTTGGGCATTGGCATAAGGACTAGAATGGATGAAAATGCAAAAAAATAAACCAGTAAGGATCCATGTGTACACTTTCAGAGATAAACACATAAATAATAATAATAATAAAAAACAAATGAAAAAAAAAAAAAAAAAAACATATAAAGTTATCTTCTACAGTACAAGTTTTGTTTAACCTTTGGAAATAATAAATACATTTCACAGATGCAATACAGGCAAAATCCTTCCCTCATATAGCTACAAGCTATCTCGGCAGCGGAGCATATAAATTAACATATTAATCAACAGTCATACACTAAACTTCATAACGCACACGCACGTGCACATACACACGCGCGCACACACGCACACGCACAAACCCACAAATAAATAAAAACAACATAATATACAACTGTTTCCCATTATAAAGCACATTGCCTTGCAAATAATGTAAAGACAGCCATAATGTTTTATGATGATCGGTTAAAATATCCCATTAATTTCATCTAACGTCCCACCGCTCAACCATACATGTACGTCCCGCTGGCATTCATAATATTAAGCATGGCATCTCTTACGTGGTGCTTTGTTTAATATGTTCTAATTAGGTCTAAGCTTACGCGACCGCTACACAGCCCGCTAGATTAAGTGCATCGATTATTATTTTTTACATTCATTTAGACTCTAAGGCAATAACAGAAAACGGGTTAGTTGTGATCCTTTTGTGTGAATATTAAGGACCGTCCAGACATATTTAATTTGTTTTTTCTTATTTTCTTTTGTCTTGGGAGGTCAGATTTATTGTTCAAACATTTTGCTGTTCATTCCATAATAGTCCTGTCCAGTCTACGTGGGAATAGACGGAAGTAACTCGATTTTAGGGCCTTAAGTTAAGTGTGCCAGCGCTAGCATAACTAGATAATTGTTAGCAATACAAGATTATGAGGCCAGGATCGTGTTTTAGTTTGCATTTAGCCTCCCCCCAAATTCAATCCATTTACATCTGATTCCATATCAGGAGATATTCTTATTTAATCTTCGCCTAATGTCTTTATTATCATATTAGATATTATTAATTCATAGGCCAAACTATAGGCTGTCGTCATTCAAGTTATCTATTTGTGTACTTTGCTCTTAAATAGTATAATTTACTGAGCGTACACGACTAATCACATGTCCCTTCTAGTTTTGCATTACACTGTATGAATCATCTTCAGGAAGAATTGTCCACTGTCACCTGTTCTGTGCAGTGGTTCTCAAAAGAAGGGTCCAGGGACCCCTCCGGATTCCAAATGGACCCTAACAGGTCCCTAAATCTGAGAGTGGACAAATGGAACCAATTATCCCTTACGGGTCCATTTGGAGTTTTGTCTCATAGTTATGAGGGGTCCCTGAAATTAAACCCTTTGAGAACCATTGGATTATTTTCTATCGATCATACACCCCGTGAAGCCAAGAATTCATGCAGATTTTGTATGTTTTGACGCATTCCAGTATGATATTTCATGGACTAAAACTAGACTGAAACAAAAACGTTTCAGATGGCTAAAATATGACCAAAACCAAATGAGATTTGCTATATTTTCGTCCATGCCTATAAACTTTTTTTTTTTTTTACTAATTTGAAAAACAAACATAACATAAAATACTTCAAATAGCCGATCCACATCGAAACATGTGAACTTGTAGGTCAGCTATTTGAAATATTCCAAAATATTTTTCAAAATAGTAAAAAAAAAAAAGGCAAGAGAGTTTAGGGATAAGAGGTAAGGCAAGGACGAAAATAGAGCGCCAATGACTAAACTAAATCCAGATTTGCCGTCAAAATCATCACTGCTTGACGGGGTGTGTGACTGATAGAAGAAAAGACATCTTTGGAGGTGAAGCGCTCCTTGGAGGTGACAGAGTCCCTACAGCTCTATCTTACAGGCTGGGAAGGACTCGTCCTGCATGACCACGGTGCTGCTGCTGGCCAGAACCATGATGTTGAGCTCCTGCTGCTTGTCGTGTGTCTCCTGGTACCACTCCCTCATCACGTCAGAGTCGTGGGTGGGGATGAGGGTTACCTGTGGTACAGGGGCGCAGTGGCGTCAGTTCAGAAACAGCTAAGGTATGGCAACATGACTGGTGTCGCGCGCGTGCAAGAAATCAGTCATGTTGCCATGACACCAGTCACGTTGCCATGACATGTTGCCACCTTAGCAACAGGCATGATACATTTATTTTAAGAATTACATTCTATTTTTCCCCCCGTTTCTACAGTCATTTGGGCTGGATATGGCAGCCTGGAACGGTTGTTCAAGTGCAGCTAAACTTGGCATGTTAGTAAATGTGCGGAGAATATAATTATAATACCTTGTTAAAGTGACCATTTTGTAAAACTTTGCATTTGTAGTTATTTTACTGTAATTTTACAACATAATAACCAGCACAGATAGACAAAGAAACATTCATGGATTTATATTTAAAAAGTAACTTTTGTTTTCCCCCCTGGACCCAGGGTATGGCAGCTGCATACCCCTGCCATACCCAATTGACGCCCCTGCGTTAATGTTTCATCACAAAATGACATATTGGATCCCATCACATCATATTGACAAACATTTATTTCTGATAGAGGAACAATATTTTCATGTAACTGAAACACCACGGGAGAGCACCCAATCACCACATGGCAGTGATAATATGGATGTTTCCGACGTCAAGAGTAATCAGTGAAACTGAAACCTCGGCCAACAATAGTCTTCCTGAATTATTCAGATGAAACTCTATTATCATGACGAAACTCTATATTGCTAAAACAAATCTGCCATAGGGATGTCTGATATTGACCTTTTTACCGATAACCGATAACCGATATTGTCCAACCGATAGCGATATATGCTGGCTTTTTCACCAAAAGTCAACTAATTGTCAGGTAACATCACACATCTGTTCAAATAAAATAACTACAGTATCAATATAATATCTAATAAATCTATCAGAAATCTTTTTTTATGTCTTTATTTTTTTCATTTCAAGCAGAAAACCATATCAAAAGACACAAAGCCTCGCAGTGCGAGGCGTTGTGCTTATACAGTAGATCGGCTATTTTCACTAATTAAAAATAAAAATTAACGATAAATCCAAAACGGTTTTGGACATACATGGTTTCCACCCAACAACAGGTGCCGCGCTGCGAGCTTGTAGATCTGCTATTTTTTTCTTCTCTGAGGTGGTACTTGGTGTAAAAGGGTTGAGAACCACTGGCTTAGTTCATTTAGAATATTATAACTAAATACAATCTTTGTGACAAAGCATTACAGCATTATTTTCATTCCTCTCACCCTCAGTGCCGTCTGGTTCTGCCTGTTCCTCGCGCTGCTTCTGTTTGAAGTTCATGACACCATGGTGCATCACCTCCTCTCCTCCTCTCCTCACGAGGCACGTTGACCCACGTCTTGTGTCCAAATGTACACAGCGTCGTCTCATGTTGTCCCAAGTTGTTTAAAGAGCAATTGAACAGAGCAATGTGACATCTATATACATCCCTTGACATAGTTTGAAGCAACACTCAACTCATGCGTCTGCTCCCTATGGTCTGCTCCTAGGTAAACAGAGAAGGAGAGAGAACACTTCCTTGTCAGGTGATTGGGGAGAGCCAACCGGCTGCCAGGAGAATGTATCCCATGGGCTGGGGGGGCATGGCTGGCTTGATTGGTTACGTGGTTTGGGTTTTCTAGCGTAGCTGCCATGGCAGCTAGTGTCAATTAAGGGAGATAGGTTCTTATTTCACCAGACTCTACCTGGCTCCAGGGGGTTGAGGGGGGCCGCGGCCGCTTCGCGGCCGCAGCCAGAGCACGCAGTCCGGCTTGGGTGTCTGAGTCTGGAGCTCTGAGAGAAAAAAAAAAAAAAAAAAAAGCCAGCTGCTAAGCTGAGCTGACCTGTGCGTGCGTGCATTCAGTGCAATGTGAATGCATGTGACTAATTGATAGGAAGATAGAGAGATAGATAGATACGTAATAAACATGATTTGGTACAAGCCCAACTAAAAGGAGATCCCAGTAATGTTGTTGGCTTATTTCCACAGGGAAGTCATTCATGAATGAACTAATTATTGATATAGGACTGTCATAGGTATACAGTGTCATTGACAGTACAGTTCACTGGTACAAGGTCAACTAAAAGGAGATCCTAGAAAAGACTACGCTTATTTCCACAGGAAACCATTGAAGTATCTCATATAACATTGAATGACGGATAGAACAAAGCACTATGCAGGGGAAACAATTTAAAAAATAAAACAATAAAAACAGCCGATCTACAAGGCTGCATATGTGAGCTTGTGGATCAGCTGTTTTGGGCGCCGCCACTGTCGAGGCTGACAAATGAATGATTGCGACCGTCAGGTCGCAGTTACTATCGAAACCTCGAGCAGCTGTCTGTATGTCCGTCACACTTTTGCACTGCTCATATCTCTGCAACCTGCAACCTAGCTTTATTTATTTCATTAATTATTATTATTATATGAGGCCCCTGTCGAGACTGACTATTTATGTATTTATGTATTTATGTATTTATTTATTTATTTATTTATTTATTTATTTATTTATTCATTCATTCATTCATTCATTCATTCATTCATTCATTCATTCATTCATTCATTCATTCATTTATTTATTTATTTATTTCCCTCCCGACTATGTTTCCTTCCATCCATCCATCCATCCATCCATCCATCTATCCATCCATCCATCCATCCATCCATCCATCCATCCATCCATCTTCAACCGCTTATCCGGAATCGGGTCTCCGCCCCCCCCCCCCCCCCCAGGCGTCTGCCTATCGGCTAAATAAATAAATAAATAAATATATATAAACAAATAGCGTACATCTTTCTTCCTTCCTTCCTTCCTTCCTTCCTTCAATAAATAAATAAATAATTAAATAGCGTGCAACCTTTCTTTCCTTCCTTCCTTCCTTCCTTCCTTTCTTCCTTTCTTTCTTTCTTTCTTTCTTTCTTTCTTTCTTTCTTTCTTTCTTTCTTCCTTCCTAAATAAATAAATAAATACATAAATAAATAAATAAATAAATAAATAAATAAATAAATAAATAAATAGCGGTCCCCGAGGGTGTCATCGCGTGCGGGGCGGCGAGCCTGATTATCATGTATATGAGGCTGCATTAATTATGCTAATGAGGTTGGGGGCGTGGTTTGCATTAATTATGTTAATGAGGGGCGTGGTCTGCATCAATTATGTAAATGAGACTGCACAACATGCATTTGACGCGCGCTTTTTGTTGCTAATTACACACGAATGCAGGGGGGGCGGGGCTAATTAGCCTAATTATTCAAATTGGGGGCGTGGTCTGCATCAATTATGTAAATGAGGTTGGGGCGTGGTCTGCATCAATTATGTAAATGAGACTGCACAACTTGCATTTGTTGCTAATTACACGCGAATGCAGGGGGGCGGGGCTAATTAGCCTAATTATTCAAATTGGGGGCGTGGTCTGCATCAATTATGTAAATGAGGTTGGGGGCGTGGTCTGCATCAATTATGTAAATGAGACTGCACAACTTGCATTTGTTGCTAATTACACGCGAATGCAGGGGGGCGGGGCTAATTAGCCTAATTATTCAAATTGGGGGCGTGGTCTGCATCAATTATGTAAATGAGGTTGGGGCGTGGTCTGCATCAATTATGTAAATGAGACTGCACAACTTGCATTTGTTGCTAATTACACGCGAATGCAGGGGGGCGGGGCTAATTAGCCTAATTATTCAAATTGGGGGCGTGGTCTGCATCAATTATGTAAATGAGGTTGGGGGCGTGGTCTGCATCAATTATGTAAATGAGACTGCACAACATGCATTTGACGCGCGCGTCTTGTTACACGCTAATGCAGGAGGCGGGGCTAATTAGACTAATTAGACTAATGGGAGTCTAACTTAATGAGTGGGAGGAGTTTAACTTAATGAGTGGGCGTGGTTTCAACAAGAGGGAGGAGTCTGACTTAATGAGTGGGCCTAACGTAATGAGTTTTGTGGGCGTCGCACGCATTAATTATGTAAATGAAGCCGACTTATGCAAATGGGGGGGGGGGGGGGGCGTGGTTTGGAAATGCGTGTGGGCGTGGTGCGCATACATTATGCTCGCATACATTATGCTAATGAGGGCGTTAAGGCAGGTTTCGCAGCGCGTAAAAAAAGCAGACGACCGTATGTAAATGAAGGGGAGGAGCTTCGTGGTCGTATGCAAATTGGGGGCGGGGCATGGTTTGGAAATGCGTGTGGGTGTGGTTCGCATAAATTATGCTAATGAGGCTGTTAAGTGGCCTTTCCCAGCGCGTAAAAAATGCAGACGGCAGTATGTAAATGAAGGGGAGGAGCTTAGACGACATATGCAAATTGGGGGCGGGGCATGGTTTGGAAATGCGTGTGGGCGTGGTGCGCATACATTATGCTCGCATACATTATGCTAATGAGGGCGTTAAGGCAGGTTTCGCAGCGCGTAAAAAAAGCAGACGACCGTATGTAAATGAAGGGGAGGAGCTTAGTGGACGTATGCAAATTGGGGGCGGGGCGTGGTTTGGAAATGCGTGTGGGCGTGGTGCGCATACATTATGCTCGCATACATTATGCTAATGAGGGCGTTAAGGTAGGTTTCCCAGCGCGTAAAAAAAGCAGACGACCGTATGTAAATGAAGGGGAGGAGTTTAGTCGACTTAAAAAAATTGGGGGCGGGGCATGGTTTGGAAATGCGTGTGGGTGTGGTCCGCATAAATTATGCTAATGAGGCTGTTAAGTGGCGTTTCCCAGCGCGTAAAAAATGCAGACGACCGTATGTAAATGAAGGGGAGGAGTTTAGTCGACTTAAAAAAATTGGGGGCGGGGCATGGTTTGGAAATGCGTGTGGGTGTGGTCCGCATAAATTATGCTAATGAGGCTGTTAAGTGGCGTTTCCCAGCGCGTAAAAAATGCAGGCGGCCGTATGTAAATGAAGGGGAGGAGCTTAGTCGACATATGCAAATTGGGGGCGGGCGTGGTTTGGAAATGCGTGTGGGCGTGGTGCGCATACATTATGCTCGCATACATTATGCTAATGAGGGCGTTAAGGTAGGTTTCCCAGCGCGTAAAAAATGCAGACGACCATATGTTAATGAAGGGGAGGGGCTTAGTCGATGTATGCAAAAAAGTTTCGTCACCAACGCACGCACGCACGCACGCATGCACGCACGCATGTACTGTATAGCTACATGTGTGTTTTCCATTGTCTCCCCCTTACAAGTGAAGTCTTTGTTATTTGTATAACATATTGCACTGAGGAAAGATGATGTAATCTAAACTGGTGGTTCTCAACATGGTGTCTGCTGTCTGGGGACCACCAGGCATCCAAATGGAACTGTATGTCCGCCTCTCAGTGTTAAATTAGAGGAGTTTACACTAGTGGAGGTTGTGGCCCAGAGATCATTATTTTAAAAATGGCACGGAATGTAGATCTGTGGTCTTTGGCAGCGACCGGGCCAACGGCGACTGAGATTAGGTGCACACAAACTGCGAGGACGCACGGACGGACGGACACACGGACGGGAAAACATACTCTCCCCCATGCCTTCGGCTGGTGGAGACAACAACCTGCAGGTGGTACTGTATCTGTATCCTCTTTGATTTATCTCTGTGTTAGTCTCGCGTAGCCAGACAACTATTCCACAATCTCTGAATGCTATATAGAGTCTGGAACAGCAGCTCACTAACGGCGAGTAATGGAAACGGGCATTACCGTTCAAGAAAAAATATTTTAAAATGTCATTTCTGCTAAGCAGCAAGCTAAACATGCTTCATTTCCGCTTTATCTCGCACTCATCATTTCTATTCCGGTTTGCCAGACTGTATGCCGGGAGCATTTGACCAGGCAACAGTCTGGCCACGCGAGACTATCTCTGTGTGGACGCAGTGTTGGGCATATTGCTTTCGGTATATTAATAAATATCCCTACTGAAACATTTGTTATAGCAAAGTGACTGTAGCACAGTGATAAAGAATGTCATCTATAACATAAGCATTGTTTTCTTTTCTTTGCTTAGTTAGATATGTGATATACAGTAGTTGTGTCTTAAAACGATATACTGAATACTGTCCATTTTTTTTTTTGTAATTGGCCAGTTTAGTTTTTAATACTGGCCAGATAGGCCTAATGCCTTTGTAACGTCCCTGGTTTGTTTCTGGCTGGAGATCTGTGTTACGTCACCCAGGAGGGAGGTGCTCTCCATTCCGACATGTCGCCACTCCGACATTGACTTCTTATTGTCGGATTGGCAACACTTCCATAGAGGTTTAGGGTTAGGGATAGGGTTAGTGTCGGAATGGAGACATGTCGGAAAGGAGACATGTCGGAATGGAGAAATGTAACCCTTTCAGGAATATTCGTCCTCTTCTTGGTTTCTTGTCTCTGTCTCCCGTCTAAATAAAGTAAATCTGACTAAAGAATCTCCTATTCTCTTTCAGTGTCCCAGGGACATCGGTTATTGTTGTTTTGAGAGGTGAGATAACTTTATTTGTTGTCTTAATTTGGAAAAACTGGACCAGTTTTACAGTATATAGTCAACCATCATATAAGCCCAATGTATAGTATTATATACAATAGTATGACAGAGCAAATCCTAGAGGCTACTACCTCATGTTTGACTGAGTTGGAGGACATTTACGGGATTATTCATTATCATAGCCATTACAAAGTTTTGTGTGTTTTAGGATATTTCCTTCACTTGCAGTAACACCTAATATCCTTTTCCTCATAAACATGGACAAGTAAGCAATACATCACAACTAGCACTCTCTATATTATAGCCTAGCAAACAATGCCGTGTTCATGAACTTGTTAGCCAGTCGTGGTTTGAGGGAAAGACAAAAGCAAAGACACCAAATCATTTCCATGTCAGATTTTTATTGTGGTTTGTTTCGAAGGTTTCATCGTTTCTTTTGCATGGGGTCACTTTACATCAAATTTCCCATTAAGGGAAGTAGATGAGGTTTTGCACACAACATCAGAAAAGCACTAAGTCATATTTTCACTGGAAACTAATCGCTAGAGAGGTTAGATATGAGTTTGGGAAAGGGAAGGGAGGATGCAAGATCACAAGACAAATATACAGTATACCACACGCACAGCTGCAGACAAACATGATTAACAATCGCCCGAGAGAAAGGGATAAAGAGTGATTAATAAAGATTTATAGATAGAAAAGAGAGAGAGTCAGCTTTTAGGTGTGTTATTGATTTGACGTACAGTATATGCTATAGAGATTCTATTGCAGGAAAACTGGTACATGGCAAAAACCCGATCAAGGCTTTCCAACCAAACTTGCCGCGCTGAGAACAACTGCTGTTTGTTCTTAATACTGCAAGCGTGGCCGGAATCTCTTGATCCTATTCCTGCTCTAGAGGATAATTCCATGTCAGTAGGTGATGTTTTGCTCAGAACTCTTTCTCAACCAAGGCAGAAACCTGATGTCAATAAATGGAATACATGGCCAGTTCCACGAGTAAACTGACCAGTGCATAGTACCAGAACCTGCAACGTAATATGCGACAACGTTGTGATAACTACTTTGTCAGTTTGCTGAAGGTGCTGCAAGTGGCTCCCCGGCTAAAGTTGATCTGTGGGCTCTCTGTATTGTCATCCATTTGCATCGTGTTGGTTTTAAAGTGTATTTTTCTCTTCAATACAAAGCAGTCAGTCTGCTTCTTCTGTTCTACTGGTTTTCTGAATGCTTACTCTCATACAATGGTTTCTTGCATGCCGAAAGTAGCCGATCTGCAAGATCACCGCGCATTGCTCCGCAGCACATTGTGAGCTTGAAGATCATCTATTTTAGGCACACAACACCATGGCATGGGCAATGGGCATAGCTCAAGCCTTTCTAGAGTGTTATGGGAAAGACAGAATAAATGGACAATGTCACTAGCAGACCGCTTAACTAATACAGTGCCTTCGGACAACAATAACTGGAATTAGCACACAATACTGCAGCACAGCTTGAAGTTCCTGAAATGCTCCGTATACTTAGTCAAGTTACTTAGTCGATGCTTAATATAGTTTCTCAAGCCTATAATTGTGAAGTCCACATGGCAATTCTGAGCAAATTTGATTTCCTTTTGAAAGGAAAAAAAGAAAAGAAGAAGCAATCCGGCCTCACATTGCTCATGCGCATTTCTTCCAACCGTTCACCCTGCCACAAAGCTATTTATAATTATAGTACAGTGCTTTAGAAAAAACAAGAAGCCATAGTAAAATATTCTGCTTGTGAAAAGGGCTCGTGGCCTCATAGCTCAGCAATTATACACCAAAAAAAACGTGGCGTAAAAAGATCAGATCTGGCACGCGGCTACACAGCTGAAAGGAGCGTTCAATTAACTCTGAAAGTGTAAAGATGTACCCGTTGTTCCAGAGGCGTCAATTGGGTATGGCAAAGCTATGGCAGCCGCCATACCTTGGCTACAGGGGAAAATGTTAAAATGTATTTCTTAAAATAAATGAATCGCGCCTGTTGCTAAGGTATGGCAACATGACTGGTGTCTTGCACGCGCGCGAGGGCGCGCGTGCAAGACACCAGTCATGTTGCCATGCCTTAGCCGTTTCTGAACTGACGCCACTGCGTTGTTGGTGGGAAGGGAAGCCAGGGCGAGGAGGGGCCGTCGCTGTCACTGCAACGCCACCAAACACTCCTACTGGCTGGGGCAAAGCCAATCAGCACAGGGCATGTTAAGCGGTGAGGAGGAGTAGAGTTTTGGGTCACGCAACCATATTTAAAAAAAAAAGAAAATGGCATCATTCAACAGATTTTACCCAAAGATTTTTTTTTTTTTTTGTTATCTCTTTTTTCTTTTTCAGAAATTAGTAGAAACAAATGTATTCTAACAACCAAAAGAAGACGAAGAAGAAGAAGAAGAAGAAGAAGAAGAAAGAATTAGAAGAATTTCATAAATACAAATAAATATTTGGGCATTGGCATAAGGACTAGAATGGATGAAAATGCAAAAAAATAAACCAGTAAGGATCCATGTGTACACTTTCAGAGATAAACACATAAATAATAATAATAATAAAAAACAAATGAAAAAAAAAAAAAAAAAAACATATAAAGTTATCTTCTACAGTACAAGTTTTGTTTAACCTTTGGAAATAATAAATACATTTCACAGATGCAATACAGGCAAAATCCTTCCCTCATATAGCTACAAGCTATCTCGGCAGCGGAGCATATAAATTAACATATTAATCAACAGTCATACACTAAACTTCATAACGCACACGCACGTGCACATACACACGCGCGCACACACGCACACGCACAAACCCACAAATAAATAAAAACAACATAATATACAACTGTTTCCCATTATAAAGCACATTGCCTTGCAAATAATGTAAAGACAGCCATAATGTTTTATGATGATCGGTTAAAATATCCCATTAATTTCATCTAACGTCCCACCGCTCAACCATACATGTACGTCCCGCTGGCATTCATAATATTAAGCATGGCATCTCTTACGTGGTGCTTTGTTTAATATGTTCTAATTAGGTCTAAGCTTACGCGACCGCTACACAGCCCGCTAGATTAAGTGCATCGATTATTATTTTTTACATTCATTTAGACTCTAAGGCAATAACAGAAAACGGGTTAGTTGTGATCCTTTTGTGTGAATATTAAGGACCGTCCAGACATATTTAATTTGTTTTTTCTTATTTTCTTTTGTCTTGGGAGGTCAGATTTATTGTTCAAACATTTTGCTGTTCATTCCATAATAGTCCTGTCCAGTCTACGTGGGAATAGACGGAAGTAACTCGATTTTAGGGCCTTAAGTTAAGTGTGCCAGCGCTAGCATAACTAGATAATTGTTAGCAATACAAGATTATGAGGCCAGGATCGTGTTTTAGTTTGCATTTAGCCTCCCCCCAAATTCAATCCATTTACATCTGATTCCATATCAGGAGATATTCTTATTTAATCTTCGCCTAATGTCTTTATTATCATATTAGATATTATTAATTCATAGGCCAAACTATAGGCTGTCGTCATTCAAGTTATCTATTTGTGTACTTTGCTCTTAAATAGTATAATTTACTGAGCGTACACGACTAATCACATGTCCCTTCTAGTTTTGCATTACACTGTATGAATCATCTTCAGGAAGAATTGTCCACTGTCACCTGTTCTGTGCAGTGGTTCTCAAAAGAAGGGTCCAGGGACCCCTCCGGATTCCAAATGGACCCTAACAGGTCCCTAAATCTGAGAGTGGACAAATGGAACCAATTATCCCTTACGGGTCCATTTGGAGTTTTGTCTCATAGTTATGAGGGGTCCCTGAAATTAAACCCTTTGAGAACCATTGGATTATTTTCTATCGATCATACACCCCGTGAAGCCAAGAATTCATGCAGATTTTCTATGTTTTGACGCATTCCAGTATGATATTTCATGGACTAAAACTAGACTGAAACAAAAACGTTTCAGATGGCTAAAATATGACCAAAACCAAATGAGATTTGCTATATTTTCGTCCATGCCTATAAACTTTTTTTTTTTTTTACTAATTTGAAAAACAAACATAACATAAAATACTTCAAATAGCCGATCCACATCGAAACATGTGAACTTGTAGGTCAGCTATTTGAAATATTCCAAAATATTTTTCAAAATAGTAAAAAAAAAAAAGGCAAGAGAGTTTAGGGATAAGAGGTAAGGCAAGGACGAAAATAGAGCGCCAATGACTAAACTAAATCCAGATTTGCCGTCAAAATCATCACTGCTTGACGGGGTGTGTGACTGATAGAAGAAAAGACATCTTTGGAGGTGAAGCGCTCCTTGGAGGTGACAGAGTCCCTACAGCTCTATCTTACAGGCTGGGAAGGACTCGTCCTGCATGACCACGGTGCTGCTGCTGGCCAGAACCATGATGTTGAGCTCCTGCTGCTTGTCGTGTGTCTCCTGGTACCACTCCCTCATCACGTCAGAGTCGTGGGTGGGGATGAGGGTTACCTGTGGTACAGGGGCGCAGTGGCGTCAGTTCAGAAACAGCTAAGGTATGGCAACATGACTGGTGTCGCGCGCGTGCAAGAAATCAGTCATGTTGCCATGACACCAGTCACGTTGCCATGACATGTTGCCACCTTAGCAACAGGCATGATACATTTATTTTAAGAATTACATTCTATTTTTCCCCCCGTTTCTACAGTCATTTGGGCTGGATATGGCAGCCTGGAACGGTTGTTCAAGTGCAGCTAAACTTGGCATGTTAGTAAATGTGCGGAGAATATAATTATAATACCTTGTTAAAGTGACCATTTTGTAAAACTTTGCATTTGTAGTTATTTTACTGTAATTTTACAACATAATAACCAGCACAGATAGACAAAGAAACATTCATGGATTTATATTTAAAAAGTAACTTTTGTTTTCCCCCCTGGACCCAGGGTATGGCAGCTGCATACCCCTGCCATACCCAATTGACGCCCCTGCGTTAATGTTTCATCACAAAATGACATATTGGATCCCATCACATCATATTGACAAACATTTATTTCTGATAGAGGAACAATATTTTCATGTAACTGAAACACCACGGGAGAGCACCCAATCACCACATGGCAGTGATAATATGGATGTTTCCGACGTCAAGAGTAATCAGTGAAACTGAAACCTCGGCCAACAATAGTCTTCCTGAATTATTCAGATGAAACTCTATTATCATGACGAAACTCTATATTGCTAAAACAAATCTGCCATAGGGATGTCTGATATTGACCTTTTTACCGATAACCGATAACCGATATTGTCCAACCGATAGCGATATATGCTGGCTTTTTCACCAAAAGTCAACTAATTGTCAGGTAACATCACACATCTGTTCAAATAAAATAACTACAGTATCAATATAATATCTAATAAATCTATCAGAAATCTTTTTTTATGTCTTTATTTTTTTCATTTCAAGCAGAAAACCATATCAAAAGACACAAAGCCTCGCAGTGCGAGGCGTTGTGCTTATACAGTAGATCGGCTATTTTCACTAATTAAAAATAAAAATTAACGATAAATCCAAAACGGTTTTGGACATACATGGTTTCCACCCAACAACAGGTGCCGCGCTGCGAGCTTGTAGATCTGCTATTTTTTTCTTCTCTGAGGTGGTACTTGGTGTAAAAGGGTTGAGAACCACTGGCTTAGTTCATTTAGAATATTATAACTAAATACAATCTTTGTGACAAAGCATTACAGCATTATTTTCATTCCTCTCACCCTCAGTGCCGTCTGGTTCTGCCTGTTCCTCGCGCTGCTTCTGTTTGAAGTTCATGACACCATGGTGCATCACCTCCTCTCCTCCTCTCCTCACGAGGCACGTTGACCCACGTCTTGTGTCCAAATGTACACAGCGTCGTCTCATGTTGTCCCAAGTTGTTTAAAGAGCAATTGAACAGAGCAATGTGACATCTATATACATCCCTTGACATAGTTTGAAGCAACACTCAACTCATGCGTCTGCTCCCTATGGTCTGCTCCTAGGTAAACAGAGAAGGAGAGAGAACACTTCCTTGTCAGGTGATTGGGGAGAGCCAACCGGCTGCCAGGAGAATGTATCCCATGGGCTGGGGGGGCATGGCTGGCTTGATTGGTTACGTGGTTTGGGTTTTCTAGCGTAGCTGCCATGGCAGCTAGTGTCAATTAAGGGAGATAGGTTCTTATTTCACCAGACTCTACCTGGCTCCAGGGGGTTGAGGGGGGCCGCGGCCGCTTCGCGGCCGCAGCCAGAGCACGCAGTCCGGCTTGGGTGTCTGAGTCTGGAGCTCTGAGAGAAAAAAAAAAAAAAAAAAAAGCCAGCTGCTAAGCTGAGCTGACCTGTGCGTGCGTGCATTCAGTGCAATGTGAATGCATGTGACTAATTGATAGGAAGATAGAGAGATAGATAGATACGTAATAAACATGATTTGGTACAAGCCCAACTAAAAGGAGATCCCAGTAATGTTGTTGGCTTATTTCCACAGGGAAGTCATTCATGAATGAACTAATTATTGATATAGGACTGTCATAGGTATACAGTGTCATTGACAGTACAGTTCACTGGTACAAGGTCAACTAAAAGGAGATCCTAGAAAAGACTACGCTTATTTCCACAGGAAACCATTGAAGTATCTCATATAACATTGAATGACGGATAGAACAAAGCACTATGCAGGGGAAACAATTTAAAAAATAAAACAATAAAAACAGCCGATCTACAAGGCTGCATATGTGAGCTTGTGGATCAGCTGTTTTGGGCGCCGCCACTGTCGAGGCTGACAAATGAATGATTGCGACCGTCAGGTCGCAGTTACTATCGAAACCTCGAGCAGCTGTCTGTATGTCCGTCACACTTTTGCACTGCTCATATCTCTGCAACCTGCAACCTAGCTTTATTTATTTCATTAATTATTATTATTATATGAGGCCCCTGTCGAGACTGACTATTTATGTATTTATGTATTTATGTATTTATTTATTTATTTATTTATTTATTTATTTATTTATTCATTCATTCATTCATTCATTCATTCATTCATTCATTCATTCATTCATTCATTCATTCATTTATTTATTTATTTATTTCCCTCCCGACTATGTTTCCTTCCATCCATCCATCCATCCATCCATCCATCTATCCATCCATCCATCCATCCATCCATCCATCCATCCATCCATCTTCAACCGCTTATCCGGAATCGGGTCTCCGCCCCCCCCCCCCCCCCCAGGCGTCTGCCTATCGGCTAAATAAATAAATAAATAAATATATATAAACAAATAGCGTACATCTTTCTTCCTTCCTTCCTTCCTTCCTTCCTTCAATAAATAAATAAATAATTAAATAGCGTGCAACCTTTCTTTCCTTCCTTCCTTCCTTCCTTCCTTTCTTCCTTTCTTTCTTTCTTTCTTTCTTTCTTTCTTTCTTTCTTTCTTTCTTTCTTCCTTCCTAAATAAATAAATAAATACATAAATAAATAAATAAATAAATAAATAAATAAATAAATAAATAAATAGCGGTCCCCGAGGGTGTCATCGCGTGCGGGGCGGCGAGCCTGATTATCATGTATATGAGGCTGCATTAATTATGCTAATGAGGTTGGGGGCGTGGTTTGCATTAATTATGTTAATGAGGGGCGTGGTCTGCATCAATTATGTAAATGAGACTGCACAACATGCATTTGACGCGCGCTTTTTGTTGCTAATTACACACGAATGCAGGGGGGGCGGGGCTAATTAGCCTAATTATTCAAATTGGGGGCGTGGTCTGCATCAATTATGTAAATGAGGTTGGGGCGTGGTCTGCATCAATTATGTAAATGAGACTGCACAACTTGCATTTGTTGCTAATTACACGCGAATGCAGGGGGGCGGGGCTAATTAGCCTAATTATTCAAATTGGGGGCGTGGTCTGCATCAATTATGTAAATGAGGTTGGGGGCGTGGTCTGCATCAATTATGTAAATGAGACTGCACAACTTGCATTTGTTGCTAATTACACGCGAATGCAGGGGGGCGGGGCTAATTAGCCTAATTATTCAAATTGGGGGCGTGGTCTGCATCAATTATGTAAATGAGGTTGGGGCGTGGTCTGCATCAATTATGTAAATGAGACTGCACAACTTGCATTTGTTGCTAATTACACGCGAATGCAGGGGGGCGGGGCTAATTAGCCTAATTATTCAAATTGGGGGCGTGGTCTGCATCAATTATGTAAATGAGGTTGGGGGCGTGGTCTGCATCAATTATGTAAATGAGACTGCACAACATGCATTTGACGCGCGCGTCTTGTTACACGCTAATGCAGGAGGCGGGGCTAATTAGACTAATTAGACTAATGGGAGTCTAACTTAATGAGTGGGAGGAGTTTAACTTAATGAGTGGGCGTGGTTTCAACAAGAGGGAGGAGTCTGACTTAATGAGTGGGCCTAACGTAATGAGTTTTGTGGGCGTCGCACGCATTAATTATGTAAATGAAGCCGACTTATGCAAATGGGGGGGGGGGGGGGGCGTGGTTTGGAAATGCGTGTGGGCGTGGTGCGCATACATTATGCTCGCATACATTATGCTAATGAGGGCGTTAAGGCAGGTTTCGCAGCGCGTAAAAAAAGCAGACGACCGTATGTAAATGAAGGGGAGGAGCTTCGTGGTCGTATGCAAATTGGGGGCGGGGCATGGTTTGGAAATGCGTGTGGGTGTGGTTCGCATAAATTATGCTAATGAGGCTGTTAAGTGGCCTTTCCCAGCGCGTAAAAAATGCAGACGGCAGTATGTAAATGAAGGGGAGGAGCTTAGACGACATATGCAAATTGGGGGCGGGGCATGGTTTGGAAATGCGTGTGGGCGTGGTGCGCATACATTATGCTCGCATACATTATGCTAATGAGGGCGTTAAGGCAGGTTTCGCAGCGCGTAAAAAAAGCAGACGACCGTATGTAAATGAAGGGGAGGAGCTTAGTGGACGTATGCAAATTGGGGGCGGGGCGTGGTTTGGAAATGCGTGTGGGCGTGGTGCGCATACATTATGCTCGCATACATTATGCTAATGAGGGCGTTAAGGTAGGTTTCCCAGCGCGTAAAAAAAGCAGACGACCGTATGTAAATGAAGGGGAGGAGTTTAGTCGACTTAAAAAAATTGGGGGCGGGGCATGGTTTGGAAATGCGTGTGGGTGTGGTCCGCATAAATTATGCTAATGAGGCTGTTAAGTGGCGTTTCCCAGCGCGTAAAAAATGCAGACGACCGTATGTAAATGAAGGGGAGGAGTTTAGTCGACTTAAAAAAATTGGGGGCGGGGCATGGTTTGGAAATGCGTGTGGGTGTGGTCCGCATAAATTATGCTAATGAGGCTGTTAAGTGGCGTTTCCCAGCGCGTAAAAAATGCAGGCGGCCGTATGTAAATGAAGGGGAGGAGCTTAGTCGACATATGCAAATTGGGGGCGGGCGTGGTTTGGAAATGCGTGTGGGCGTGGTGCGCATACATTATGCTCGCATACATTATGCTAATGAGGGCGTTAAGGTAGGTTTCCCAGCGCGTAAAAAATGCAGACGACCATATGTTAATGAAGGGGAGGGGCTTAGTCGATGTATGCAAAAAAGTTTCGTCACCAACGCACGCACGCACGCACGCATGCACGCACGCATGTACTGTATAGCTACATGTGTGTTTTCCATTGTCTCCCCCTTACAAGTGAAGTCTTTGTTATTTGTATAACATATTGCACTGAGGAAAGATGATGTAATCTAAACTGGTGGTTCTCAACATGGTGTCTGCTGTCTGGGGACCACCAGGCATCCAAATGGAACTGTATGTCCGCCTCTCAGTGTTAAATTAGAGGAGTTTACACTAGTGGAGGTTGTGGCCCAGAGATCATTATTTTAAAAATGGCACGGAATGTAGATCTGTGGTCTTTGGCAGCGACCGGGCCAACGGCGACTGAGATTAGGTGCACACAAACTGCGAGGACGCACGGACGGACGGACACACGGACGGGAAAACATACTCTCCCCCATGCCTTCGGCTGGTGGAGACAACAACCTGCAGGTGGTACTGTATCTGTATCCTCTTTGATTTATCTCTGTGTTAGTCTCGCGTAGCCAGACAACTATTCCACAATCTCTGAATGCTATATAGAGTCTGGAACAGCAGCTCACTAACGGCGAGTAATGGAAACGGGCATTACCGTTCAAGAAAAAATATTTTAAAATGTCATTTCTGCTAAGCAGCAAGCTAAACATGCTTCATTTCCGCTTTATCTCGCACTCATCATTTCTATTCCGGTTTGCCAGACTGTATGCCGGGAGCATTTGACCAGGCAACAGTCTGGCCACGCGAGACTATCTCTGTGTGGACGCAGTGTTGGGCATATTGCTTTCGGTATATTAATAAATATCCCTACTGAAACATTTGTTATAGCAAAGTGACTGTAGCACAGTGATAAAGAATGTCATCTATAACATAAGCATTGTTTTCTTTTCTTTGCTTAGTTAGATATGTGATATACAGTAGTTGTGTCTTAAAACGATATACTGAATACTGTCCATTTTTTTTTTTGTAATTGGCCAGTTTAGTTTTTAATACTGGCCAGATAGGCCTAATGCCTTTGTAACGTCCCTGGTTTGTTTCTGGCTGGAGATCTGTGTTACGTCACCCAGGAGGGAGGTGCTCTCCATTCCGACATGTCGCCACTCCGACATTGACTTCTTATTGTCGGATTGGCAACACTTCCATAGAGGTTTAGGGTTAGGGATAGGGTTAGTGTCGGAATGGAGACATGTCGGAAAGGAGACATGTCGGAATGGAGAAATGTAACCCTTTCAGGAATATTCGTCCTCTTCTTGGTTTCTTGTCTCTGTCTCCCGTCTAAATAAAGTAAATCTGACTAAAGAATCTCCTATTCTCTTTCAGTGTCCCAGGGACATCGGTTATTGTTGTTTTGAGAGGTGAGATAACTTTATTTGTTGTCTTAATTTGGAAAAACTGGACCAGTTTTACAGTATATAGTCAACCATCATATAAGCCCAATGTATAGTATTATATACAATAGTATGACAGAGCAAATCCTAGAGGCTACTACCTCATGTTTGACTGAGTTGGAGGACATTTACGGGATTATTCATTATCATAGCCATTACAAAGTTTTGTGTGTTTTAGGATATTTCCTTCACTTGCAGTAACACCTAATATCCTTTTCCTCATAAACATGGACAAGTAAGCAATACATCACAACTAGCACTCTCTATATTATAGCCTAGCAAACAATGCCGTGTTCATGAACTTGTTAGCCAGTCGTGGTTTGAGGGAAAGACAAAAGCAAAGACACCAAATCATTTCCATGTCAGATTTTTATTGTGGTTTGTTTCGAAGGTTTCATCGTTTCTTTTGCATGGGGTCACTTTACATCAAATTTCCCATTAAGGGAAGTAGATGAGGTTTTGCACACAACATCAGAAAAGCACTAAGTCATATTTTCACTGGAAACTAATCGCTAGAGAGGTTAGATATGAGTTTGGGAAAGGGAAGGGAGGATGCAAGATCACAAGACAAATATACAGTATACCACACGCACAGCTGCAGACAAACATGATTAACAATCGCCCGAGAGAAAGGGATAAAGAGTGATTAATAAAGATTTATAGATAGAAAAGAGAGAGAGTCAGCTTTTAGGTGTGTTATTGATTTGACGTACAGTATATGCTATAGAGATTCTATTGCAGGAAAACTGGTACATGGCAAAAACCCGATCAAGGCTTTCCAACCAAACTTGCCGCGCTGAGAACAACTGCTGTTTGTTCTTAATACTGCAAGCGTGGCCGGAATCTCTTGATCCTATTCCTGCTCTAGAGGATAATTCCATGTCAGTAGGTGATGTTTTGCTCAGAACTCTTTCTCAACCAAGGCAGAAACCTGATGTCAATAAATGGAATACATGGCCAGTTCCACGAGTAAACTGACCAGTGCATAGTACCAGAACCTGCAACGTAATATGCGACAACGTTGTGATAACTACTTTGTCAGTTTGCTGAAGGTGCTGCAAGTGGCTCCCCGGCTAAAGTTGATCTGTGGGCTCTCTGTATTGTCATCCATTTGCATCGTGTTGGTTTTAAAGTGTATTTTTCTCTTCAATACAAAGCAGTCAGTCTGCTTCTTCTGTTCTACTGGTTTTCTGAATGCTTACTCTCATACAATGGTTTCTTGCATGCCGAAAGTAGCCGATCTGCAAGATCACCGCGCATTGCTCCGCAGCACATTGTGAGCTTGAAGATCATCTATTTTAGGCACACAACACCATGGCATGGGCAATGGGCATAGCTCAAGCCTTTCTAGAGTGTTATGGGAAAGACAGAATAAATGGACAATGTCACTAGCAGACCGCTTAACTAATACAGTGCCTTCGGACAACAATAACTGGAATTAGCACACAATACTGCAGCACAGCTTGAAGTTCCTGAAATGCTCCGTATACTTAGTCAAGTTACTTAGTCGATGCTTAATATAGTTTCTCAAGCCTATAATTGTGAAGTCCACATGGCAATTCTGAGCAAATTTGATTTCCTTTTGAAAGGAAAAAAAGAAAAGAAGAAGCAATCCGGCCTCACATTGCTCATGCGCATTTCTTCCAACCGTTCACCCTGCCACAAAGCTATTTATAATTATAGTACAGTGCTTTAGAAAAAACAAGAAGCCATAGTAAAATATTCTGCTTGTGAAAAGGGCTCGTGGCCTCATAGCTCAGCAATTATACACCAAAAAAAACGTGGCGTAAAAAGATCAGATCTGGCACGCGGCTACACAGCTGAAAGGAGCGTTCAATTAACTCTGAAAGTGTAAAGATGTACCCGTTGTTCCAGAGGCGTCAATTGGGTATGGCAAAGCTATGGCAGCCGCCATACCTTGGCTACAGGGGAAAATGTTAAAATGTATTTCTTAAAATAAATGAATCGCGCCTGTTGCTAAGGTATGGCAACATGACTGGTGTCTTGCACGCGCGCGAGGGCGCGCGTGCAAGACACCAGTCATGTTGCCATGCCTTAGCCGTTTCTGAACTGACGCCACTGCGTTGTTGGTGGGAAGGGAAGCCAGGGCGAGGAGGGGCCGTCGCTGTCACTGCAACGCCACCAAACACTCCTACTGGCTGGGGCAAAGCCAATCAGCACAGGGCATGTTAAGCGGTGAGGAGGAGTAGAGTTTTGGGTCACGCAACCATATTTAAAAAAAAAAGAAAATGGCATCATTCAACAGATTTTACCCAAAGATTTTTTTTTTTTTTTGTTATCTCTTTTTTCTTTTTCAGAAATTAGTAGAAACAAATGTATTCTAACAACCAAAAGAAGACGAAGAAGAAGAAGAAGAAGAAGAAGAAGAAAGAATTAGAAGAATTTCATAAATACAAATAAATATTTGGGCATTGGCATAAGGACTAGAATGGATGAAAATGCAAAAAAATAAACCAGTAAGGATCCATGTGTACACTTTCAGAGATAAACACATAAATAATAATAATAATAAAAAACAAATGAAAAAAAAAAAAAAAAAAACATATAAAGTTATCTTCTACAGTACAAGTTTTGTTTAACCTTTGGAAATAATAAATACATTTCACAGATGCAATACAGGCAAAATCCTTCCCTCATATAGCTACAAGCTATCTCGGCAGCGGAGCATATAAATTAACATATTAATCAACAGTCATACACTAAACTTCATAACGCACACGCACGTGCACATACACACGCGCGCACACACGCACACGCACAAACCCACAAATAAATAAAAACAACATAATATACAACTGTTTCCCATTATAAAGCACATTGCCTTGCAAATAATGTAAAGACAGCCATAATGTTTTATGATGATCGGTTAAAATATCCCATTAATTTCATCTAACGTCCCACCGCTCAACCATACATGTACGTCCCGCTGGCATTCATAATATTAAGCATGGCATCTCTTACGTGGTGCTTTGTTTAATATGTTCTAATTAGGTCTAAGCTTACGCGACCGCTACACAGCCCGCTAGATTAAGTGCATCGATTATTATTTTTTACATTCATTTAGACTCTAAGGCAATAACAGAAAACGGGTTAGTTGTGATCCTTTTGTGTGAATATTAAGGACCGTCCAGACATATTTAATTTGTTTTTTCTTATTTTCTTTTGTCTTGGGAGGTCAGATTTATTGTTCAAACATTTTGCTGTTCATTCCATAATAGTCCTGTCCAGTCTACGTGGGAATAGACGGAAGTAACTCGATTTTAGGGCCTTAAGTTAAGTGTGCCAGCGCTAGCATAACTAGATAATTGTTAGCAATACAAGATTATGAGGCCAGGATCGTGTTTTAGTTTGCATTTAGCCTCCCCCCAAATTCAATCCATTTACATCTGATTCCATATCAGGAGATATTCTTATTTAATCTTCGCCTAATGTCTTTATTATCATATTAGATATTATTAATTCATAGGCCAAACTATAGGCTGTCGTCATTCAAGTTATCTATTTGTGTACTTTGCTCTTAAATAGTATAATTTACTGAGCGTACACGACTAATCACATGTCCCTTCTAGTTTTGCATTACACTGTATGAATCATCTTCAGGAAGAATTGTCCACTGTCACCTGTTCTGTGCAGTGGTTCTCAAAAGAAGGGTCCAGGGACCCCTCCGGATTCCAAATGGACCCTAACAGGTCCCTAAATCTGAGAGTGGACAAATGGAACCAATTATCCCTTACGGGTCCATTTGGAGTTTTGTCTCATAGTTATGAGGGGTCCCTGAAATTAAACCCTTTGAGAACCATTGGATTATTTTCTATCGATCATACACCCCGTGAAGCCAAGAATTCATGCAGATTTTCTATGTTTTGACGCATTCCAGTATGATATTTCATGGACTAAAACTAGACTGAAACAAAAACGTTTCAGATGGCTAAAATATGACCAAAACCAAATGAGATTTGCTATATTTTCGTCCATGCCTATAAACTTTTTTTTTTTTTTACTAATTTGAAAAACAAACATAACATAAAATACTTCAAATAGCCGATCCACATCGAAACATGTGAACTTGTAGGTCAGCTATTTGAAATATTCCAAAATATTTTTCAAAATAGTAAAAAAAAAAAAGGCAAGAGAGTTTAGGGATAAGAGGTAAGGCAAGGACGAAAATAGAGCGCCAATGACTAAACTAAATCCAGATTTGCCGTCAAAATCATCACTGCTTGACGGGGTGTGTGACTGATAGAAGAAAAGACATCTTTGGAGGTGAAGCGCTCCTTGGAGGTGACAGAGTCCCTACAGCTCTATCTTACAGGCTGGGAAGGACTCGTCCTGCATGACCACGGTGCTGCTGCTGGCCAGAACCATGATGTTGAGCTCCTGCTGCTTGTCGTGTGTCTCCTGGTACCACTCCCTCATCACGTCAGAGTCGTGGGTGGGGATGAGGGTTACCTGTGGTACAGGGGCGCAGTGGCGTCAGTTCAGAAACAGCTAAGGTATGGCAACATGACTGGTGTCGCGCGCGTGCAAGAAATCAGTCATGTTGCCATGACACCAGTCACGTTGCCATGACATGTTGCCACCTTAGCAACAGGCATGATACATTTATTTTAAGAATTACATTCTATTTTTCCCCCCGTTTCTACAGTCATTTGGGCTGGATATGGCAGCCTGGAACGGTTGTTCAAGTGCAGCTAAACTTGGCATGTTAGTAAATGTGCGGAGAATATAATTATAATACCTTGTTAAAGTGACCATTTTGTAAAACTTTGCATTTGTAGTTATTTTACTGTAATTTTACAACATAATAACCAGCACAGATAGACAAAGAAACATTCATGGATTTATATTTAAAAAGTAACTTTTGTTTTCCCCCCTGGACCCAGGGTATGGCAGCTGCATACCCCTGCCATACCCAATTGACGCCCCTGCGTTAATGTTTCATCACAAAATGACATATTGGATCCCATCACATCATATTGACAAACATTTATTTCTGATAGAGGAACAATATTTTCATGTAACTGAAACACCACGGGAGAGCACCCAATCACCACATGGCAGTGATAATATGGATGTTTCCGACGTCAAGAGTAATCAGTGAAACTGAAACCTCGGCCAACAATAGTCTTCCTGAATTATTCAGATGAAACTCTATTATCATGACGAAACTCTATATTGCTAAAACAAATCTGCCATAGGGATGTCTGATATTGACCTTTTTACCGATAACCGATAACCGATATTGTCCAACCGATAGCGATATATGCTGGCTTATCACCAAAAGTCAACTAATTGTCAGGTAACATCACACATCTATTCAAATAAAATAACTACAGTATCAATATAATATCTAATAAATGGATCAGAAATCTTTTTTTATGTCTTTATTTTTTTCATTTCAAGCAGAAAATCATATCAAAAGACACAAAGCCTCGCAGTGCGAGGCGTTGTGCGTATAGATCAGCTATTTTCACTATTTAGAAATAAAAATGAACGATAACCAGCAACGACGATATGATCCCTTGCTTTTCAGCACCGTCGTCAGGGGGGGAGTGGGACTGAGTTACTAGGGCCCAAGCTGGAGGGGCCTTAATTATTTTATACTTTAGCTATTGAAAAATAGCAGATATACAAGCTCACAGTGCGGCACCGAGTGCCACGCTGCGAGCTGAAATGTTGCTTCCGGGTGGTCCCTGGAACTAAATATTATCTTCACATGGAAAGGTTTGAGCCAGGATCGAGCCAGGATCTGACATAGAAACATAGGTTTTTAAAAAAAACCTTAGAAGGATTTGAAATATTCAAAGGCTTGCGCAAATGTTCACGATTTTTCAAAAATAGCGGATCTACAAGCTCGCAGTGCGGCACTTGGGGTCGCACTGTAAGCTTGTATATCTGCTAAGTACCCAAGGCCCAGAATTTGGTGCGACACCCCTGACCCGTCATACCTGTGTGTTGTTCCCCCACTGGGCCTTTCCCTCCAGCAGAGCGTCCAGCACAGCCTTGCTGGGCTCCTGGGCGGTCTGGTCGTTGCCGCTGACCACGTAGTAGGAGGAGCGCACCCGCTTGAAGAACTCTGCGTCCACGTTCTTGGCGCTGCAGTGGTTGGGGATGTAGACCAGGTCCATGTACATGGGAGGGCAGTTGGGCACGGGCGCACCGCCCGATGCCTTCCCACTGCCTGAGCCTATAAGGCACACACGCACGCACGCACACACGCACACACACACACACGCACACACACACACACACACACACGCACACACGCACGCACGCACACACACGCGCGCGCGCAGGCGCGCACACACGCGCACATGCACATACATACACATGCACACACATGCAAGCACGCGTTGACGAAAATAAAACATAATGAAATTGATTAAAGGGAAATTTCACTTTCAAATAAAACAAGAAGTACAGTCTAATACGCGAGGGGGCCCTGATTTTTCCATTACTTTTTTTTTTTCATTTATTTTTTATATGTACTGTAATTCTTTTATGTTTTATGTGAAATATCCTTTTGACCCCATATATATACACATATATATATATACACATATATATACATATTATATACATATATATATAGGGTTCTCAACGTTAGGTTGGGAACCACCAGGGGTCCCTTACTGGTCTATAGCTCTGAGACTACACCAAATGGAAGCATTCGGTTCCATTTGTACACTCTCAGGCTCTCAGAGTTACAGACCTTACACTGAGAAACAGTGGCTTGATGTATTTCATAAAAAATCATAATCTATTCATAATCATGAAACTTCGCTGGACGCAAAAAGCTCACCCGAAGTGGCACTTTTCACCCCCCTGGAGGCCGAGGTGTTGGTGGCGTTCTTTGCGTCCTTCCCTTCTCCCACGCTCTTCTTTGGGGAGGCGGCGGTTTTGGAGTCCTTCACCTTGGACAGCGCCCCCTTCCTGGCCGGCGACGACGCCTTCTTGGTGAGTTTCTTCTTCTTGGTCTTCTCCGCCGCTCCGTCTGCTTGTAGGGCAAGTGATTTTGTTTAAGTTTCGGTTTCAGTTTTCATGAAGGTGACAGGCAGGGGGCCTTCCTCCAATCATGATCAATTGGGGGGTGGGGCCTTGGTGCGCATAAGGCCCGACCCCACTCGACCGTGATTGGAGGAAGGCCACACTCATGATTGGAGTGTGAAAAAAAGTGTGGGCACCCCGCTCTATAGTAACTAGTACTATCAGAACATGGACCCATTTTGTTATTATTTGAATTAAATAAAATCACTTACCCTACCTTTCACAAAAAAAAAAAAAAAAAATACTGAACTAAATAAAAAACAATACAATTCTTTTTTTTTTTTATCTTTGTTGAGTTACTATTACCTACTTACTCTGACCTGTTTGAATCCTCCACCTGTCAAATAACCCAAAGTATAACAAATATAAAACACTAAACACTAACACTAAAACAAATAAAAACTACCGTCATCACGAAAATAAAAATGAACATAAACGAGCAAAACCCGCTCTAAAAACGAATTACAACTAAATTAGAAAAAATATAAAATGTATGTCAAAACTATAACTAAAACTAAACTATAATGAAAAACCCAAAACTATTCTAACCTTGTTTGGCGTCCTGGTTTCTCTCCTCCGCCTTCAGGGCCTCAGGGTCCACCATGCAGGCGTCAGGCTGGGCTGAAGACGGGGCGGGGTCCCTGGCCACCACGGGAAGAGGGTCCGGGTGCCTGTGAGCAGTGTTGATATATCAGGCACATGCAAACTAGGGCATTCACCAAATATTCAAAGTCACTATTCGACGTTGTTCACCGAAGTCGAATATTCGCTTATTTTTATTGTTTTCTCTTTAAAAAACATACATCGTTTATAATTATAATAAAGCTTGGCTATAGATAGGAAGTCATAAGAATGATTTGTCAATGCCCCTGGTGGTTGAATTTGTTAATGCTCTATACCAGGGGTTCTCAAAGCTTTTTAGGCAGTGACCCCCAAAATAAACATATTTGAACTGGGGACCCCCACCCTGACAAGCACTTGGAATTGTAGGTTATACATTTAATGTGACTCGGTTCCGCAGATAAATATTGTGAAAATAGCATGTAGATCTGCTAATTTCAAAATGTTCGCCTCTTTCTTACTTAATATTTGACAGTTTGGCCAGTCCTGTCGAATAATCGACTATTCGAATACTTTGAATCACTATTCGTGAATGCCCTTGTGCAAACATAGACATCAAAGGCTTGAGCCCCTGCCCTTTTATCCATCTGTAAAAAGTGCCCTCTCCAGACCATGAATGTGGTTTTTACTATGGTGAAAGAAACGCAAAAGCCCTCTTTCCATGCCATACCTGCCATTTCCATTACCCTCTCTGTATAAAAGTCAAGCATCGAAAATAGCCGACCTCCAAGCTCACAACACGTCGCAGCGCAACGTGTTGTGAGCTTGGAGGTCTGCTATTTTCGATATTTTCACCAAAAGGCCCTTTTAGAAATTTCAGCCCCTGCCTCTCTAACATTCTCTGCACTTCCCTATTTATATTGACAAGACATTTTGATTTAGTTTTCGTCATAGCCTTTTGAATAAGATTGTATTTAGTTTTAGTCATATTTTAGTCATCTGGAATGTTTTCGTTTTAGTCTAGTTTTAGTGGACTAAATATCATAAGGTTTCAGTCTACGGTTGATTTAATGGAAGTCAAGTTTGTATTTGTTGACGACGTTGTCAATATATTTAGCCTTAGTTTTAGTCATCGTAGCTTAGCTTTTGTTTCGTTTTTGATTAGTTTTCGCCAGTGAAAAAAGCTAGTCGACAAACACCTTTCGGCACAGTTTCAGTCGACGAAATCAACCCTTACCTGTAGGTCAGGGTCCTGTCCGTGGGGAGGGTCTCGGAGTCGTCCTCCGAGTCGATGTTGGCGTCGGCCGTGATGGAGGGACACTCCTCCGTCCCCGGGGGGACGTCAGAGTCCGTCTGGGAGGGCGCCGACTCGCTGATGGAGGTGGGCGGGGTCTCGTCGCACTGCTTGGCGGGCAGCTTGCCCCCGGGAGGCGGGGGTCCCCCTCCGGACTTTGTCGTCAGAGGCTTCTCCTCGTCCAGGGGGTGCTCGGCGTTCATGAAGTACTCGAGGGGGCTGGGGTTGATGAAGGAAGGGGACAGCTCCGTCTTGGGGTGGCGGTACTCGCACGAGGACACCAGACAGAGGTCCACGTCTGTCCTGGACTGGGGAGAGGGGCTTTTCTTGGACGCGTCTGGGCGCCGGGAGTCTGACAGATTGCAGGAGAGAGGCAGATACGACAGGGATGGGATGTTGCGGCCGGTAGGGGAATTGGACTGAATGGTAGAATCCTCGCATTTAAAAGGATTGGTCTCCCGTGCTGGGGAAAGTGCCGCTCCCTTAGCAGGGGAAGGTGAAGGCGACAGAACTTTTGGAGGTGAGGGTGACTTGTCGTATTTCTGCTGTGGGTCAAGGTTATGTGACTTGTCCTCCACAGACAACAGGGTCAGGCTGGCCTCGGTTTTACCTTGTGGAGCTCCTAACACTGGTGATGCATCAGTGGAACGTGAAGGGGATGGCGCTTTTGGAGGTGAGGGTGACTTATCGTATTTCTGCTGCGTGTCAAGTGTATTTGAATTATCCCCCATGGTCAACACGGTGGGGCTCGTTTTAGCCTCTGGACCTCCCACCACTGGTGATGAGTCAGCGGAGACAGGGGAATGCGTCATGGAGGCCATTTTTGGTGTGACTGGAGACTTCTCCACATGCTGTGCCGCGCCCGGCGACATCTCTGCCATGTGGCAGGGCGTGCTAACAGAAGGAGTGGACTGGGATCCATCGGAAGGGGATGCAGAGGCTGCGCGGCCTGAGTCACTCTCTTTAAATAGAATCGAACTATGCTGGGCAGCTGGTGTTTTCATTTCACTGCCTTCTGAGGGGCTGTAGTCCACTTCAGTGGGGCCATTCTCGGTAGCACGTAGGCTGCTTCCCAAGGACGGGTGCTCCGGCGACTGCTTACTAAAGTCAAGCGCTAAGGAATGGTCAGGGGAATCTTGTCCAAACTCTAGGGACATGGTTGATTGCTCTGGGGATTTCGTGTCCTGGCTCCCTGGCCTGGTTTTCGTCTTTGGTGAGATATCTGGGGAGATGGACATGGGCCTGGGGCTGTCCTCCTTGGATGGGGACCCCTCAGCCTCGTGGAAGGTGGTCGGAGTCTGAACCACGGAGACAGACAAGGAGTCATCCACCTCTGTCGAGTGAGGAGAGCCCACCTCGGCATGAAGGGAACGGGAGTCTGTTGCGGGCTCTGGGAAGGAGTTGGTAGCTAGAGAGGCAGTGGATGCTGAGGCTAGGTGTGAGAATGTGTCCTCTGCTACTGCCTCCTCCAGTGGGGTTCCTGACTTGTCGGATGTGGTGCCCTCTGATATTGACATTTTACTTTCTTCTTTGAAACCTGTAAAAGGATTTGTGTCTGGTTCATGCTTTGTTACCGATGCAGAGGACAACACCAAATTACCGTTCTCTCCGTTTGTCTTGTGATCTAAATCAAAAGGTGACCCTTCCTTCTTTGTTGGGGATTCTGCACAAGGCACAGTGGGGCTTTTGGGAGGGGACCCCATCTTCACTCTAGGGGAGGGAGGACCATCTACCGGGCTCACTCTGCTCGAAGAGTCCTCTTTATCGCTTGTGACCTCTACAATTATGGGACCTTCAGCACTTCCCTCTGTCACCGATGGCATAGCCCCAGCTTTCTCCTCCACCGGGGATTGATAGTATGGTGTGTGACCAGAGGATTGAGGTGAGTTCCCCCCATCTAATGCCCTGTCAATTGGGCTGTGGGGGGACTCGGCTGATCCTGTGGCTGCTCCTGCCAGTGTTGTGCACAGTTCTATTGGTGCAGCAAAAAGCGACGGAGCCTCAAAGGACCTCTTGGGATCTCCTGAGGGAGAACGAATAAGGGGCGCCGTGGTGGAAAAGGAGCCGAGTCTGGTTGTGTCATGGACATTTGTTTTGCATGTCTCCCGATCGAACTCCAAGTCCCCCACTGTCTCGCCCGGCCCTGGGGGGAACGCCTTGCAGAATTTATCCTCCTCTAGTGATGAAGGGGGAGATATTGTAGAAGCAGAGTGCTGGTAGTCCCCGCCCTCTGTGAGAACGCTTTTTGAGAGGTCTGACTCAGGACCATCCTGGAGTGGAGAGAGACGCTTCCTCATGTCAAACTCCCGGACGAGGTCCTGGGAAGGGGAGTCGGTGTCATCGTTGGTGATTTCATCACTGATGTCCTTGGGAGTCAACATCTCATCCATCGGTGTAGGCACACTAGAGATCTCCATGGTGGATTGGGTGTGTCCAGACTCCATGAGGTACTCCATGTGTCCAGAGGTAGCGGTGAACTCTTCTGGTGGCTCGTCTCGATTCTCATCATCCGAGGCGGTTTCATCCTCAAAGCCGACTGGGAACATTTCATCATGAATAGATGCCGCTGGGGAAACAGGAGAGGACTCTTTCAGTGCGGTCGATACCATCAGAGCATTTGTCTCTATCTCCATTTTGTTCATGTGCTTATCAGCTTTCTCTTCCCCTAGGGATTGATAGTAGGGTCGAGGTGAGATTCCCACGTCTAATGCCCTGTCAATTGGGCTGTGGGGGGACTCAATGTCTGCACCTGCTTCTTCATCGTGTTCAGATTTGCCCTCGATGCCCTTTGCCTTCTGTGGCTCGTAAACCTCTTCCGTCTCTCCCTTTTCTTCATAATCGCCTCCCTCTAATGTCTCTTCCAGTCCAGTGCCTTCATCCTCAAACTTTTCACTTCCACTTCCACTCAGTTTCACCTTATTCTCTGGGTCATCTGGTGTCTCCTCCCCTTCTCCTTCAGCCTCTGTGGTTGTTATTCCCTCGTCCACAGACTCTCCTGCCTCAGGTGACTCTTTGGTCCGCATTATCTCTTCACAGCAGATCATCTCGGTTTCTTGCTGCGGGGTTTGCTGCACTGTAGCCTCATCCTCCACTAACTCCTCAGCCCTAAGCTCCTCAAAGTCCTTGGTGAGATCCTCTGGTGAGGACATGAGAGATCGCTCTACTTCAAGAGCCTCAGCAACAGCACCTGCACCTGCAACAGCACTTGCAACAGCGGTTGCACCGGCTGCCAATTTAATATCATTCACCTTTGTATCTTTCTTTGTTGATTTTGACTTCCCCTTTTCTTTCAATTTCAAAGGACTTCCAGTATCTTTCTTTGAGGCTTCATCCTTTTTCAAAGGCTTTGGTTTTGGTGCCAATTTCCTCTCCTCTCCAACAGTCTTTTTTATGTCTTTAGAAGTCTTTTTCACTTCTTTCTTCTCTTCCTTCTTTTCCTTCATCGGAGAGTCTCTTTTGACATCCCTTTTAATGTCCTTTTTAATGTCTTCTTTCTTCACTTTCTCGTCCTTTTTGCTTTCCTTTTTGGGTGTAAGCTTTTCGTCTTTCTTTGTTACTTCATTTTTCTTTTCTACTGATCTTTTAGGTTCCTTCTTAGTAACATTGTCCTTTTGAACCTTCGGTTTGATGTCAGACTTCTTTTTCTCCGGAGTCTCATTTTGTGAAGCTTGCTCTACTTTGGTCTTGATTTCTTTTTCAGGTGCCTTTGCCTTTTTAATTGGGGCCTTTTCTTTCTTCTCTGCCTTTTGAGTTTTTTCTTGGGATAATTCTGCATCCGTCTTTGCCTTTTCCGGGACCTCCTCCTTTGATTCCTTTCTGAAGCTCTTGCTTGGTGATGCCTTGGGGGTAGACTTGAGGCTCTCCTTGCTGTCTGTTCTCTGCCTCAGTTTCGCCTGCTTAAGGCCCACAGGGGCCGGCACCGTATTAGGAGACATGGACTTCTGAGTGACAACTGACTGCTTCAAGAAGTCCAGGTGCTTTAGCTTTTCTAAACCTTCAAGGACGTGATGTTGCGTGGCATTTCCAGGAAAGAGAACACGCACAACCTTCTCTGAGGGGTTCGCGGGGTGCCACACAATGAGAGAGGAGATGGACGCCAAGAACGAGACGGGGAACTCAGATTCTTTTCCATTTGGCAGCAGAATGGAGGCCTTGTCTTGGTCACTGCCCGTCCACTGTTTCATAAAGTGCTGCAGCTCCTTGCTGTTCTTTGACGGATTAAGGACGTACATCTCTAGTTTTCCGACACCCATTTTCTGGAAAAGTATGATAGGCTCTATCGTGTTTCCGACGGGTCTTTGCAAAGACTCTATCCTAAGATTGAGCTTGGTGAGGAACTGCTGCGTGAACGCCGCCTCCTCAACATTCCTCCGCACCCTGTAGTTCGGGTCGGGGCTGCTCAGGTTTTCTGGCAGGTTCACAAACACGACGCCGATGTCGGGCGAGATCTGGTTCTTCACCCAGTCACTGTTGCCCTGCGAACCCTGCGACTGCTCCTCCTCCAGCTCGGCGATCTTCCTCAGCAGCATGCTGTTGATGCCGGGCAGGTTGTCGTCGCCGATGTGGGTCAAGAGGATGGAGTCCACCCGGTCCAGGTGTCTCACCAGCTTCCAGAAGCACGACTTCCGGTCCGAGCCGCCGTTGATCAGCATGTTGAACCCGTTCACCGCGAAGAGAGCGGAGTCCCCGCGGCCACCGGGGAAGATGTAGCAGCACGGCTTGGACAGCTTCAGAAAACCGCCCGAGGTGGGCGGCTCTAGCATGTCGAACGGAGACGGGATCTCCACCGATTCCGATAGGTACTCTGTGAACTCCGAGAGGCCCTCCATTTCTGGGAGGATGAGAGTGGAGTTCAGCTTCATGTTGATGAAATCCTGCAGGTTGTGTTTGTCCAGGTTAGAGTTTTTCCAGTCGCCTTGTTCAGGGCAGGAGAGCGTAAGGTTGGCCTTGTTCGCTGGATGAATGGTGCTGAGCAATTCACCAATCTAGGAACGGGGGGACAAATGCAATGTCAAGTTTGTGTTTAATGGCAAAACACTGCAACCAGTAGGGCTGTCATGTTTATGACATTTTACGTGACGATTCAGTCACTCAAATACTTGCGATTAACGATTTCATTGTGTTTCTGTAATTGACAATTACATTCCTGTTTGGCTTGTAGGCTTTGAAGTTGCACATGGCAGATATGACATAACCTAAATATACAAAGAAATTACTTACATATTTGACAATGTTATACTTGAAAAAGAACCTTGATAGTGGTTCACAAGTGGCTCACAACGCGACGCGTTGCGAGCTTGTAGATCGGCTATTTCCACTAATTTTGATTTTTTTTTAGAAATATGATAATTTTTCAACATGTAAACAATTATGAAGATTATGACAAAATAATTGTGATTATGTCAAATAATGGCGATTAGACGATTATGTAATAATTGTGACAGCCTTAGCAACCAGTAACAAAATGTAATAAATAATGCTGGTTAACAATTTTGAAAATATGTTGAACAATGAAGCCTGATTCATGTCTAAGTAACGAAGATAGCCGATCTACAAGCTCACAATGCACGTTGTGTGCTTGTAGATCGGCTGTTTTCAGCATGTGACGGACATTTGACAGACAATAAAATTAAGCCATTATTAAGACTTGGAAAGCATTATAAGTATTATACTGCGATCTACTATTTTTGAAAAATCTTGAAAATGTCTTAAATATTTTAACCTGATTCTATTAATGTCTATTACAAGTTGTTTTAAAAATGGATGGACCACTGATGTTTTCTATCATCAGTGGTTCTCGAACATATTCATGTCAAAGACCCCAAGAATTATATGTATTTGGCCACGGACCCCCATCTCAAAATATGTTGTTCCAGGGACCCCCCACTGAAGCAGAGATTTTGAGTTGCTTTGAAAATGATATATTCAAAGATTTGCACACATTTTCAAGATTTTTCCAAAAAATAGCAGATCTACAAGCTTGCAGAGCTTGAGCTTGTATATCTGCTATTTATCTATAGCAGGGGTCTTCAACGTTTTCAGGCCAAGGACCCCTTAGTTGAGAGAGAGATGAAGCAGGGACCCCCCACAACCTGTTCATAGATTCCATAGTTTCATCATTTGACACCAAAATAAAAAGTGTATTTTGGATTCATGTCAATCTGTGTTTTCAGATATTTAACCACTTGAACTGTCAATACTTAATAAACGTAACCTTTCACTCTGTAATTAGTCTGTTCTTTTCCCCCTTGTTGTGTGATAGAAAAAGGTTTCCATCACACAACAATTTGGAGGACCCCCTGTAGTAACTCTGAGGACCCCCTAGGGGTCCCGGACCCCCTGTTGAAGACCCCCGATCTATAGCTAAAGTATCAAATAATTCCAGGTCTTAATGGGTTGAGCACAAGACATCTCGACTCACCTCTTGGTCGGTGAAAATGTCTATGAAGTTGAAGAAGGAGAAGGATCCAGACTGGAGAATGAGCTCCCCGGTGTTCTCGAAGCATTGTCCAGAGAGCACCAGCAGCTTGTGTCTGGCGGTGTCTGAGATCATCAGACGAGCCTTGAAATCAAAAGAGGATAATAATTTTGTTGAGGATATTTGCTATTGTTGTAACCTGTTCTCTGTTATGTTACTTACAGTCAAGAGGTGTCTATGGAGTTAACATTACTCTAATACAGGGCTCGCCAATAGGCGGCCCGCGGGCCATTTGCGGCCCGCGGGGGGCAACTGTCTGGCCCCCACCAACCCCAGTAATAATGGTGATATAAGAGCAGCAACAACACTAGTAGGCCTATATCATCGTTGTCGGCTGAAAATCTCGTATCTCCAAATTTGTATGTTCTTTCGCAAATCATACAAGGCCGTTGCACGCCTTGCGGTGCGAGGCGTTGTGTGCTTGTAGATCGGCTGTTTTCACTAGTTTAAATACTTTTAAAAATTATAAATTCAAAACGAACGGTTTTGGACATACAAGATTTTCACCCGACAACGATGATATCTGAACTGTCCCTGGAGTAGCAGGAACGCCGCCATCGCCCCCTGCAATGTTGTGGCCCTCGGCTTGGTACCCTAGACATAATTCGGCCCTTGGGGAAAACTAATTGGGGAACCCTGCTCTAATAGACCCCCAGGTGTTATAATATGCAAATGTGTCTTCCCTGTTCCTGAAAGATGAAATACACTGATTTAACGACATCATAAAACCCCTTCGCTTTTCACAATCCAGCAACAGCTTTCTGGGTCATCGCCCACCTGACAACCAGGCATAGGCCTACTTAATGCTCCCCGATAGATAGATTTTATTAATCTATCTATCAAGCAGGGTTATGTCCCCCAGGACTTCAAATTAGCCAAGGTAACCCCCCTGCACAAAAAAGGCAGTAAACTTGACCCTGGCAACTACAGGCCAATCTCAATCCTTAGTTCCATCTCTAAGGTAATGGAAAACATTGTCTATGAACAGGTGGCTAAATATCTTGAAGAGAATAAACTGATCTACGAGTTCCAGTCTGGCTTCAGAGAGTCCCATTCCACAGATACATGCCTCATCTATTTGAATGATTACATCAAACGTGAAATTCACGATGGCAAATATTGCGGCATGGTCATGCTGGACCTCCAGAAGGCATTTGACACCGTCGATCATTCTATTCTGATTGAAAAACTCAAAGCTATTGGTCTTGATAGCACAGCAGTGAGATGGATGCACTCTTACTTGGTGGGGAGGGAACAGATGGTGGAAGTCAACGGAACCCTGTCCCCCCCCCCTCCCAGTAAACTGTGGAGTACCTCAAGGGAGTATACTAGGACCACTGTTGTTCTTAATATACGTAAACGACATGTCATCTGCTTGTGACTGCAATCTGTTTCTGTTCGCGGATGACTCGGCTCTCCTAGTCTCAGGCAGAGACATATTGCAGGTTGAAAAGGCCCTTAACTGTGAACTTAACAAGATCTGCACCTGGCTCAATGACAACAGACTCTCAATTCACCTAGGCAAAACTGAATGTATCCTCTTTGGATCTAGTCAGAAACTTAGCCTAGTTGAGAACTTCACAATTAAAGTAGGTGACACTGTGATAGAAAGAAAAAACCACATCTGCTACCTGGGTTGCATCCTGGAGGCTAACCTATCCAGTGAAAAAATGACCACCAAGGTAATCAATAAAGTCAATCAACGAATTCGCTTCTTGCAAAGAGTTGCCCCGCTGATCAATATTAAATCCCGAAAGACACTAGGAGGTGCTCTTATTGGGCCCCTCATTGATTACGGAGTCCTTGTCTGGTATCGCGACGCCCCAGCTGCCTTAAAGCTAAAGCTCCAAACAGCCCAAAACAAACTAATTAGGGTTGTGCTTGGTCTCCCTCCCCTGACCCACCTTACCGAGCATCACCACGAAAGCGTGGGGTGGCTCAAAGTAGCTGACAGAGTACAGCATCTTGCAATGGGCCTGGTGTACAAGATACACTACACCTCCAAGATTCCCATGTACCTGACAAACTACTTCGTAAAGGTCAAGGATGTTCACGATCATAACACCAGAGGCAGCTCCACTAATCATCATCAGCGTAGATTTAACACTAAACAAGGCGCTAACTCGTTCTCCTGCTATACCATCAACATGTGGAACGCCCTTCCACAAGCCTTAAAGGAGAGCAAATCCCTAGCCTCCTTCAAAATTGGTATGAAAAGTCACCTTCAGACTAGCCTGATTTCAGACTCAGCTCACGCTTTAGTCTGAAACTGTGCTCCATTCTGAGCGATTTACGGGGGACTTTTTTGCGAGCGTGCACGCGCGTGTCCGCGCGCGAGTGATCGCGACGCACGGTGATCGAGACGCATGGTGGACGCGACGCACCGTCGGGGAGTGTGTGTGTGATTGTGTGTGTGTCTCTGTCTGTGCCAGTGACTGCTTCCACACAGAACTGCGACCAGAAACTTGTAATCAACATTAAACAGCTTGGTGAAATCAGTGCGCTCGTGCGTGTGTGTGTGTGTGTGTGCCTTCCTCAGCCTGCCTGTGTGTGTGTGTGTGTGTGTGTGTGTGTGTGTGTGTGTGTGTGTGTGTGTGTGTGTGTGAACTTCGTTTGAATCGTTTCAACTGCTGCGCGGATTGGATATTCGTTAGACCCACCCCACCCCCACCCCCACCCCGCGCGCTCATTGGACAGCCGAAAATAAAAACCGATTCATGTACTAAGCTCCAGACCAGAGAAAGAGTCCACTCTGAGAGTGGGCGGGGTCTCTGGTCTGGAAGCAGGCTACCTTCAGACAGCAGCTACCCGTGACTTGTAAATAGACTAAGCCCCCATGCTCCCCCCCCCCCCTTTTCTTTGTATTCTGCCTTTTGTATTTGATGTTATGCTTTTGAAACTGATATTATCCTAGATAAAGTACTATGTTCTATCCGTCTGTCTTTCAATGTTATATGAGATACTTAAAGTGTGGTTCCTGTGGAAATAAGCCTCGGCTTTCTAGGATCTCCTTTTAGTTGACCTTGTACCAGTGATTTGTACTGTCATGAAACTGTACTTTTTTCTATTGCAAACTTCTAATAAATTCTTCAATCAATCAATCAAAATGAACAGGTGCGTGTGGCCACATAAAATCACGGCACCCCATCGTTAAGTAAAAGTATCAATACTGCAATATAGACATACTCTGTTACAAGTAAAAGTACAGAATTCAAAATGTACTTGAGTAATGCAAGTGTTGGCAACAACATTAAAGTGTTGGCATCAACATTAAAGTCAACACTTCAACACTTAAAGTACCAAAAGTAAAAGTACAAAATGTTTGAAAATAGACAATCTACAAGCTCACAACAAATAGCCAAGGTATAAAATAGGGCGAAACTGATTTATGTATGTTTTATAACATTTTATTGCACAGCTTGTTTGAATGCTTGATTCTGATTGGTCAATTGCTGAAATCAGCGGTCTGATATTTCTGGATAACAGACCGCTGCGCTTGATAACAGACCGATGCCTAATCAAAGGCTCAGAGCACCTGCTGCACTGAGGCTTTACTGTGTGAATCTTGTGCTGTATCCAACATGTCAGCCATGTAAACAAACACACAGCGACATTTACAATGTCATTTAGAATTTAGAACTAAACGTTGCTCAGGGGTAGAGAAACCGTTATTAGAGCACGAAGGGTACCCAAAAGGTTCCCAGTTCGAATCCGGGCTCCCCCTGAGTTAATGTCGAAGAGTCCTTGGGCAACACTCTGAACCCCACATTGTTCCCGGTGAGCAGGTTGGTGCCTTGCATGGTTTCCTCCGCCACCGGTGTATGAATGTGTGCGTGAATGGGTGAATGTAATGCACAATCTCTGTAAAGCGCTTTGGATAAAAGCGCTATATAAATGCACCATTTACCATTTACCAAGAATGTTTTTGAAAACATTTGAAGTGAGAAATAGACAATGCAGTAACCAAATATGGATTCTATTTGATCAACACTTCCTTGTTTGCGTCGAGGCGGCGTTGCGCTCTGCGGACGGCCAGTGCAACACTTTCACTACTGTAAGCAATGAAATATTCTGTTGTTTTTTTACTTGGGTCAATTCATTAATTTATTTAGTAAGTATACCGTGCAATAAGCGGTGGCATATCAACCTGTCGGGCTCCTATCACTCGACAACGACCGCTGAGCAAGATGTTATCCCTTACATAATTTATATTCTGCAAAGAAACTAGTAACTAAAGTTTTCAAATAAATGTAGTGGAGTAAAAGTACAATATTTGGATGTAGAGAAGTAGAAGTAAAAGTATTGGAAATTGGAAATACTCGAGTAAAGAACAAATACCTCTAAATTGTACTTTAGTACAGTACTTAAGTAAATGTACTTAGTTATTTTACATCACTGGTTAGAGTTAACGGCAGGCAGTCAACTGATTAGGGCAATAAGACATTCAGACACAACAAGGGATATCATATTCATTTTAATGTTAGTTACTACTATATGGAGAATAAATACTGCTGCTACAGAAATTAACTTAATTCTTACGGTGCTTATCCGGGACTAATCTCGCAAACTGCTGCCAAATGTGTCGTGCACACTGTCAGTAGGCCAAGGAAGTACTGTATACCTTCATGGAATGTTTTCCCAGATATTTCCTTTAAATTCTTTTGAAATATCAAACATTGAATCTGTATTTGAGGCCAATGGCGGTCGGAACAGGCTAAAACCTTGGGAGAAATACTGATACGTCATAGATGATGGCCGTCACAGACTGGCCAAACAAAATCCTAGATCAACCGGGAAGCCACACTGTCATTAGATTTAACTGTCTTGTTGAATGTGCATTTAAAATATCAAATTAACTTCAGTCGAGTCCATTAGTTAATTAGCTGAGTCACTCTTTCTCCTCTAAACCGTTTTTTCCTTCGCTCTCTGTTTCTGTCTCTCTCGCCCTCCATTGCTGGTGTTCAATCTCCCACAGGGGCGTCACAAGGGGGGGGGGGGGGGAGGGGGGGGGGAGTGGGACTGAGTTACTAGGGCCCATATTTGATACTTTAGCTAGTGAAAAATAGCAGATCTACAAGCTCACAGCGCGGCACAGAGTATCGCGCTGCGAGTGGTGAAAATGTGTGCAAATCTTTGAATTTATGTATTTTTTTAAGCAAACATTTGTAACTAAAATTTTGCTTCTGGGGGGGTCCCTGGAAATAAACATTTTGAGATGGGGGTCCGTGGCCAAACACACATCATTTTGGGGGTCCTTCACTTGAGGCTTTTCAAAAAACACCTTAGAGGGATTTGAAATATTCAAAGACTTGCACAAATGTTCACAATTTTTCAAAAATAGCAGATCTACAAGCTCGCAGCCCTGCTGTGAGCTCGTATATCTGCTATTTTTTCAACACTTAAAGCACAAAATAATGCCTTCCCAGTTCCCCCTATGAAGAACATTCATGGGGGGCCCCACACCACAGTGAATCCTTGTACCCAGGGCCCAGAATTTGGTGCCACTGCCACACCCCTGATCTCCCTGCGTTTCTTCCACTTCAATGTCATCTACTGTTCCAGGCTGCTGGCCAGGTCAAACCTGCAGCGCCGTGAGATGTTACGAATGCACAGCTTGACCGCAGATACAGCTGGGTTGGTGTGAGCAACAGTGACAGGCACGGCAGGGACGTGCTGGCCATTGGGAAAAGCGGGACACCTCCCGAACGGCCGATTCATTCCCGGCCGGTCCAGGCCGGCCATTAGGGAAAAATGTAAATAAAATGTCGTCCTTTGTTCCATTTTGGGGGCTGGGCGGCCGACAAAGTAAATCGTCACTGTCGGGGAGATACGAAGTTTCAAATTTGTACATTTTTTCGCAAAGCAAAGCCCTGCTTCGTCATACAAGGCCGTCGCACAAAACTAGTGAAAACAGCAGATCTACAAGCGCACAGTGCTTGTAGATCGGCTGTTTTCACTAGTTTAAATCATTTTTAAAATGATAAATACAAAACAAACGGTTTTGGACATACAAGGTTTCCACCCGACAACGACTTAATATAACTCATGTAACTGGCCCACTGGCTTGTCACTTTGTCACAAATCTTTGAGTAGCAGCAGCGCAATAGAGAGATCTCTCTCTGTAGCGTGCAATGAGGGCCTCTCTAACTCTTTTTCCCGGGCTGAATCAGGGGCCCAGCACGTCCCTGAGGCACGGGTAACACAGAAAGTGTAACCCCACCCCAATCGCTTCACCGATTTCATCCTGGCATCGCTATTTTGGGCATGTCTTTTTACTGAAGGCGGAACTGTAAAAGATCTTGTCGTACAACAGAATATTTAGGATCTATAACAAATCTGGTGTCTTAATAAAGGCAAAAACAGTGGTTTATGGAAACACAAGATGGCGTCTAATAGCGGCGCGGTTTCCTTGTGGATCTCTGATCCACATCATGTTGATGTTGACATAACTATTGATGATGTCAGTCTTGCACAAATATGGAGGGACAAAATCTGTAAATTATTCACACTAGACTCTGGTGACTACGTCGCACCACCGTTCCAATCGATATGCGCGCGTATAGACACGCCTTCGCGCGTGTGCAACGGGTGTGCAAGACACCAGCCATGTTGCCATACCTTAGCAGCAGGCATGATACATTTATTTTAACTACATTTTATTTACCGTTTCTACGGTTTCTTGGGCAGGATATGGCAGCTAAACTTGGCATGTTCGTAAACGTGCCACAATTAACAATAATGAATTGCACCTGTGCAGCTGACCTGCGGAACCTGGGAATATACCATTTGGTCAAGATGGGGAGAATACAAGTGTGGAGAATATAATTATAATACCTTGTTGAAGTGACCATTTTGTTACATTTTGCATTTGTAGTTATTTTACTCTAATTTAACAACATAATAACCAGCACAGATAGACAGAGACTTTCATGGATTTATATTTAAAAGTAACTTTTATTTCCCCCCCCTGGACCCAGGGTATGGCAGCTGCATAACCTTGCCATACCCAATTGACATCCCTGATGTCATTAGTGGGCATGTGACGGGGGTTAGGTCTCAGTCAGCCAGCATCTAGTACTGAGACTGAGTCATAGGTCCTCTTGGCTGCCTGCCTTCCAATTACATTTTTTTAATATAGTATACACTAGGGCATTCACCAAATATTTGAATATTCTAATATCAAAGTCACTATTTGATGTTGTTCACCGAATTCGAATATTCGCTTTTTTTTTTTATTATTGTTTATAAAGCTTGGCTAGATAGGAAGTCATAAGAATGAGTTGTCAATGCCCCTGGTGGATGAATTTGTTAATGCTCTATACCAGGGGTTCTCAAACCTTTTTAGGCCATGACCCCCAAAATAAACCCTGACAAGCACTTGGAATTGTAGGTATTACATTTAATGTGACTCGGTTACACAGATAAATATTGTGAAAATGGCAGATCTACATGCAAAATGGCAGATCTACATGCAAAATGGCAGTTCTACATGCTCACAACGCCTCGCTTGCTTACTTACCGGTAATATTTGACAGTTTGGACAGTCCTGTCGAATATTCGACTATTTGAATACTTTGAGGTCGAATAATTTGAATACTAAAAATCACTATTCATGAATGCCCTAGCATACACCCAAATCAAATATTGACAATATATACACAGCTCAAACATCTCATCACCAATGCGGATAGCCAAACCAACGGTATGCTGGGGCCTAGTGTTCCAGGCTCATACCACATGGGCTCTGATGCCTGACAGCGTGTCGCGGGTTCGAATTCCGATCCCGACGACCTTTCCTGCGTGTCACTCCCCATCTCTCTCCCCATTTCCTGTCAGCCTACTGTCCTAACAACAAAGGCATAAAAGCCCCAAAACAAATCTAATCGGGTATTCGAGGCATGAGCTACACAGCCAAATGTGTGGGTAGCGCCAACCCAAATTTTGCCAAAATGGCTTGCAATACTGTTCTGTTGGCATTTACTCTCGTTGTGGGCTTCCCTGACACTGAGCTTAACATTAACAAAGTGTAAAAATGACCAATATGTGTTTTTTTTTCTTCTTTTCTTTATTACTGTGGGAGAGTGCAATCATTCAATGCTTCAAGCAACAAAGGTGAACACCAAAAGAACAATTTTGAGCATTTTTGGAGGGGTGCTACCCACACGTTTGGCTGTGTTGCTCATTCCCCGAATGCCAGATCCTTACAAGCTGTACCTCGTTGTAAAGGTGACAAATCAACGATAACAATGATATCAAACACAATACCATTTGGCATAATTAAAGGGGGGGGGGGGGGGGATATAATGGACCGAATGTTGGCAAATTTTGGGTCGGCGCTACCCACACGTTTGGCTGTGGTGCTCATTCCACGAATGCCTGATGCTTACAAACTGCACCTCGTTGTAAAGGTGACGAATCAACGATAAATACAATATAAAACACAATACGAATTGGTATTATTAAAGGGGAGATATAATGGACCGAAGCCAAGTTTCCTTTCTGTTTGTGCTGAGTATATATTAGGGCTGTCAGAGTTAACTCAATTAATTGTAATTAACTCAACGTTATGTTAATCGGAGATTAATTATTTTAATCACAGTTAATCGCATGTTTATTTAATTTAGCCATTTGGCCAATTTGTGGTTTAGGACACTGTTCTCTATGTCAGTGAGCAGCATGCTGCTTATGTTTTGCTGTTGTGGTGTGGATTTCCATGGTCATTGTAGATGCAGCACTGTTGTTACCCCCACAACTCATTAGGCATTACATATCATTTCCTCAAGTTCAACTACTTTCAATAGGGAGCTAAATTATTGGAATGTATCACGGAGGCTACAATATTCTGCACTCAATTTATGTTAACTTACAGTTAGTACATCAATATGCCCACCTGTTAATGTTGGACTTGATTTTATGATTTCATCCCATGCACACCGTTTGTTACTTGAAGACAATTCTGGATAGTATTTGTCATTGTTTCGATAATACATTTGCAAAAGCAAGCAGTTGTCTACGGGAACGTGTCGCTGTTACTACATCTCATCTTTTCGACACCCGACTCTAACCCTCACCCTAACCTTAACCTCCGTGGAGTGAGTCGCTAACCCTCCGGTCGAAATGATGGGCGTTCGCAAAAGCGAGATTTCCCCGTTGTCTACTCCCATGACCCATGCTGATAAGAGTATTAAAAACTTGAACAATATTATGTTTAAGGTAGATTTAGAAAGAATAAAAATATGCGATTAATTTGCAATATTTTCAAAATATTCAATTGAAAACTTGTGAAACGGGGCATTCTGCATAATGAATATTTTCTACTCTTGGTACTTTACGTACATTTTGAAGCCAATAATTGGTATTTAATATAGTATTTTTATGTTGCAATATTGCTACTTTTACAAAACAAAAGTACTTTTTCCACCACTGCTAAAATGCTAACTCTTGAGAGAGCACTTTACCTCAGTGCTGACGGCGTCTTCTGACGGGTTGATAAGCACCACGGTCTCCAGGACAGTGCTTTTGTGGTGAAGAATCCTCTGACCTGAAAAAAAAAAAAAAAAAAAAGGGGATTTAACAAAGGCTACCATACAACTATATCACAAAATGCTAAGCATGTCATTTCAATGTCGTTTAGAATACAGATGCTAGTTTTGATTTACCTGGCATCCTAGTTTCTTACTACATTTCTGCACTGCATTGTCTTTGCACTCCACTTACAGTATGTGACTACAGTATTTATTTAACCTGTCGTTTGTTGGCACCGGCCCTCACCCTGACAAGCACTTGGAATGTAGGAGTTGTGGCATTACATTTTGTTCGACTCGGTTTCCACAGATAAAGGTTGTGAAAACAGCCGATCTACAAGCTTACCTCGCCTCGCAACGCAAGTCGCTGTGAGCTTATAAAATTTGACAATTTGGCCAATGTTTGACCAGTTTAACTCATTAGAGGTCCACAACGTGTCAACACCCCAAACTCTTTGATGCCTCTGTTTGCCCATTGACGCGTTTGACGTGTTGTACAGTAAACTATACTGTACTGTAGCTAATTGCGACCGTCAGGGCGCATTTACTATCAAAACCTCGACCAGCTGTCCGTCTGTCTGTCAGTCAGTCAGTCTGTCAGTCAGTCTGTCACACGTCACACGTCACACTTTTGCCCTGCTCATATCTCCGCAACCGTTGCCCCGATCCATGCCAAATTTTGCACACACACTCCTTGCCTGCCAAACCACAACCTCCACCCAGCAATTATCACATGGCCCTCTTCTAGCGCCACCATGAGGCCGATTCTTGCAAAACACATTTTTGGACACTACTCCTACAGGTTTTGCCCTAAAATCACACAAATCACTACACAGTATGTACACTCGTGTCATCAACATGGACCTGTCCCATATAGCGCCACCATCAGGCCGATTTTTCCAAACACATTTTTGGACACTGCTCCTACACATTTTGGCCTAAAATCACGCTGTGACCTGACGGTTGCTTATCTCCCGATTAGGGAGTCTTACTGGTGTACCAGGCTACCGCGGTGACGAAAACCGCAGGTTGAGAACCTCTGGACCAGGGTTCATGCCGTTTACTCTGACCTCGCACTTCTAAAAGTCGCTCTGGAAAGGAGTATCTTGTATTCTTGTTGTTGTCGGGTGGAAACCTTGTATGTCCAAAACCTTCCTGTTTCTGTTATTATTTTAAAGACTATTTAAAAAAGTAAATAGTCGGTCTACAAGCAGATCTGCTATTTTCACTACTTTTCTGCGACACTTCTGTATGATGAAGTAGAGCTTTCATTTACAAAGAAAATACACATTTGAAAGATAGGAGGTTTCTGGCCGACAGTGACGATCTGCTCGATGCTTAAATTGCAAGTGTATGTAGTGAGTGCATGTATATATACCGGTATATATAGGCACACGGGCTATGCCCTGGATCTAATCTGAGCAGCCCGAGGATGATCTTTCATGTTTCCTGTCAAGTTGATCTGGCTTTTTCTGACCACCAGATGACCTCTCCTTCTCCATCATGCTGCATCTGCACGTCCAATTATCGCCCCAATGACCTGACATCTACTGGTCCTCCGCAAGGCCCGCTCTGTCGTGCTGCGTCACCTACCCGCCCCCGATAATGGATTAGGCTACTAATTACAGACAAGCACGTGATCTTTCTCTATACGATGCACAATAGGACGGATACACTTTACGATATACTTTTGAGACCTGGAACGCATTGTGCATTATTGCGACCATCAGGTCGCAGTTACTGTGAGAAGCTCCACCGGCTGTCAGTCAATCTGTCCGTCACGTCACACTTTTGCCCTGCTCTTATCTCCGAAACCGTTGCCCCGATCCATGCCAAACTTTGCACACACACTCCTTGGATGGCAACTCACAACCTCCATTCTCACATGGCCCTCTTCTGGTGCCACCATCAGGCCGATTCTTGCATTTTTGGACATTGCTCCTATAGATTTTGGCCTAAAATCACGCAAAGCGGTACACAGTATCTCTAAAGTCAAGTCATCAACATGGATCTGTCCCATTTCCCTTATTCCCTCCTGATTGGCTACCATTGCCTTCTAAAGTTTGTGTATGTGACCTGACGGGCGCGTATCTCCCGATTAGGGAGTCTTACTGGTTACTTTAACCATTATGTTATGCTATACAAGCTCACAAGCTCACAAGCTCCCAGCTTGTAGATCTGCTATTTTTGAAAAGATCTTGACATTTTGTGCAAATCTCCCGATTCTATAAATGTCTTCTTCTAAGATTTGGACACATTTTCAAAAATAAAATCAAAAAGTGCAGATCTACAAGCTCACAGCGCAGCACTTGGTGCCGCGCTGTGAGCTTGTAGATCTGCAAAAAAGTACATATTAATAGTATATAGTTAAAGGATAACATAATGGTTATAGTGGTCTCACACCAGAGGGAGTGATGTGGTAAAGAGAGAGAGAGAGAGAGAGAGATCGTGGAGCAGAGGATTTGAAATGTGCCTGAACTGCGGTGATAATAATAATAATAATAATAATAATAAATGCTGTTTTGGTTTTTACCGGCCAGGATGTCCGGAGGGAATAATATTTTCTGGTCTTTGTCAAAAAGAAAATGGCCCAAAACCGGTAATTACCGGCCCAACGCGGTCGCTGAGATACTGTTAGATTTAACATTTCACTGCAACAGAAAATGCACACAATGCATGGCCCGTACGACACCATGGTATTTTCTGTGAGACTTCCAACAAATAATAAAGCATGACAAGAACTATAGTCTGGCTGCTCTGTAGGCCAGTGGTTCTCAACCTTTTCAGGCTAAGACCCCCAAAATAATCATATTTTAACTGGGGACCCCCCCACCCTGACGAGCACTAAGAGTTGAGGCATTACATTTTCTATAACTCGATTCTATTGTGAAGGCGTTGTGAGCATGTAGATCGGCTATTTTCACAATTTCTTCCTCGAATATTTGACAATTTGACCAATGTTTAATTTGTCATTTTAGAGGTATTAAAAAGTCCTTAAATTGTCACTCAAATGTGCAGATACCCTCTATACACTTAAACTTTATGTTGGTTTGTTTACTGTTGAGTGAGAAAACAATGTTGCATATTAAGTTAATAATTTGGGGACCCCCCAAAATAATTTGGGGACCCCCCTGGGGGTCCCGACCCACAGGTTGAGAACCACTGCTGTGTGTGTGTGTGTGTGTGTGTGTGTGTGTGTGTGTGTGTGTGTGTGTGTGTGTGTGTGTGCGTGTGTGCGTGCGTGCGTGCGTGCATGCCTGCATGTTATCTCTAGGATGACACAACAGTTTACTGTAGGTTTGTCCGTCTGTCTGTCTGTCTGTCTGTTTGTCTGTCTGTCTGCTAGGCCAATTTTTTCCCATACATATTTTATATAGACCGTTTCTCATGATGAAGCTGTAGCCATTAACCCTAGGCAGGGGCTTCACAAGGGGGGGAGTGGGACTGAGTTACCAGGGCCCAAGATGGAGGTGCCTTAATTATTGTATACTTTAGCTATTAAAACATAGCAGATACTGTATACAAGCTCACAGCGCGGTGCCGCGCTGTGAGCTATTTGAATATAGGCTACTGTATGTATTTTTTAAGCGAACATTTGTAACTCATATTTTGCATCTGGGGGGTCCCTGGAACTAAATATTTTAAGATGGGGGTCCGTGGCCAAATACATCATAATTTTGGGGGTCCTTCACATGAAAAAGTTTGAGCACCGCTGACATAGAGAAACATAGGTTTTTCAAAGAAGGAATCGTCACGATTTTTAAAAAATAGCAGATCTACAAGCTCGGTGCCGCGCTGCGAGCTTGTAGATCTGTTATTTTTCAATAGTTAAAGCACAAAATAATGTTCCCAGTCTAAATGGATTAAACCCCCCACCCTATATGAAGAACATTCATGGGGGGCCCGCAGTGAATCCTTGTACCCGGGGCCCAGAATTTGGTGTGACACCCCTGACCCTAGGGCTGTCCTTTCCCACGGAAGAAATTGGCTTTGACATTATAGTGCCGTTGCACTGAGCCAGTTATGTTCAAGATATTTACAATAATAATGCTGCAACAACAAAGCATGTCAAGTGCGAACTCTGCCTCTCTCCGTCTATAATTATAACTCGGAGCAGGTCAAGTATTCATTCCGTAGAGGTTCATAGCATCGTCAATCAGGCACGTGCACACATACAGTATACATCAAAGGGGGCTTGAGCCCCTGCCCTTTTAACCGTCTGTAAAAAGTGCCCTCTCCAGACCATGCAAATAGCCAACCTCCGAGCTCACAACCCGTCGCAGCCCGATGCGTTGTGAGCTACTGAGCTTGGAGGTCTGCTATTTTCGATATTTCCACCAAAAGGCCCTTTTGGTGCCCCTCTAACATTCTCTGCATGTCCCTGTCATCGATGGCATCACACTTGACCCCACTTTGTGCAAACTGGACTGCAGCGGCAGCAAAACTCAATGCCATTCTTAGAAAAGGCCTGAGGAAAAAGCTTTTTATTATGACCTCAAAACAAACGAGGTCAACGCATCGTTCTACCTGCTAATATCACAGTTATTAGAGGTAGAGTGGTGTCATGTTGATGCAGATAAATTTATGTTTCTACATTGAATTGTTTTTGGTATCAATCTGACCTACTAAAAAGGACAGAATGTGAAATGTAAGGACAGCGAATCATAATGATGGGTATGTATTGCTTCCAAACAGGGACGTGTAGAGAATGTCAGAGAGGCAGGGCCCTTTTGGTGAAAATAGCAGACCTCCAAGCTCACAACGCGTCACACTGCGACGCGTTGTGAGCTTGGAGGTCCGCTGTTTTCGATGCTTGGTTTCTACGCAGAGAGGACAATTCTTTCAACATAAGATGCTGTGTTCAAGTTCAGGAGAATTTGGACAAGGCAATTCTCTTGAATGCTGCCTTCAGGTATGGCATGGAAAGAGGGGCATTTGCATTTCTTTCACCATAGTGGAAAAACTGCATTCATGGTCTGGAGAGAAGGCACTTTTTTACAGACGGATAAAAGGGTAGGGGCTCAAACCCCCTTTCATGTATATTTGTGCATGTGCCTGCTTCTAAAACGACCTGCAAGCTAACACCATGTCGCATCGTTGCAGTCTGGAGTAACCAGGCGATCAGACATGTCCTCCTGCTGACTCATTTGAATTTGGGGGACATCTCAACTCACTGAATGGGCTTGGACGCCGGAGAAAACCGGCGCTATCAAACCCACTGTACATCCACTATACATCTACTGCTACATTGCGAGAAAAAAAACTCCACCGGCTGTCAGTCAGTCTGTCAGTCTGTCAGTCCGTCACACGTCACGTCACGTCACGTCACACTTTTGCCCTACTCATATCTCCGGCACCATTACCCTGATCCATGCCAACCTTTGCACACACACTCCTTGGCTGCCAAACAAAACACATTTTTGGACACTGCTCCTACAGATTTTGGCATAAAATCACACACATTGGACTGCAAATCACAACCTCCGCCCCTGATTTCTCACATGCCCCTCTTCTAGCGCCACCATCACGCAAAGCGGTACACAGTATTTGAGTACTTTTTCCACCACTGTCGCTCTCTCCATCTCTCTCTCTCTCTCTCTCTGTGAGAGGCTAGCAAATGTCACATTTGCTCCCGTCACTGAGAGCGGTCCTACGCGTCAGACATAACACCACGCACCAGCTGAGAATATAGACAGTTTTCCTTAGCACTCTCATGTAGAAGGCGCAGTCAGCCTTAGCTGCGGTGTCACTATAGTGCAGGGGTCTTCAACAGAGTTACTACAGGGGGTCCTCCAAATCTTTGAGTGACAGAAAGTTTTTTTCTCCTTTTTTTTTATTAACCACTTGAACCCTATAGTGACCATATTCTGAGAACTTTAGCCAAAAATAGCAGATCTACAAGCTCACAACGCCTCGCAGCTTTTTCTGCAAAGAGTTTTGGTGTAGAGGGGGGAAAAGCAGACTAAGTACATAGTGACAGGTCAAGTTTATTAAGTATTGACGGTTCAAGTGGTTAAATATCTGAAAACACAAATTGACATGAATCGAAAATACACTGATGATTGTGCTGTCAAACAGTGAAACTATATGGATCCCTGCTTCATCTCTCTCTCTCCACTAAGGGGTCCTTGGCCTGAAAACGTTGAAGACCCCTGGTATTGTACGTATGTATGTCCCACACTTGGCTCATTGGCCAAGCTCAATGAAATGAGCACCGCTCACTTCACGCTGGGTGTGATTTTTTTATTCCAACAGAATAAATGTTCTTCTCTAGTGGCTCTCAGCTCTTGCCGCTGCGTTTCTCCCTCATGATATTCAGCTGACCCTGACTATAATTTTCTATGTCACTTGACCCTGTCTCCAAAGTACAAAACCAACACTGTCAAGGGGAAGTTCCCAGTGGTGGAAATGTACTCCCATATCTGTACAGTACAATTCTGAGGTACTTTTACTTTACTTGTGTATATCAATTTTTCAATGCTTTATACTTCTACTCCACTGCATCTCAGAGGCAAAGGTTGTAGTTTTTACTCCACTACAATTATCGTGACTGTCAGGTCGCAGTTCTATCAAAACCTCCACCGGCTGTCAGTCTGTCTGTCTGTCTGTCTGTCTGTCAGTCTGTCACGTCGCGTCACACATCACACTTTTGCCCTACTCATATCTCAGCCACCGTTGCCCCAATTTTTGGACACTGCTCCAACAGATTTGGCCCTAAAATCACGCAAAGCGGTACACAGTATCACTACAGTCATGTCATCAACATGGATATTCCCTCCTGATTTGCTACGATTGTCTTCTAAAGTTTGATTTGAAAACAGCAAATTGCATGTACTTTGATTCAGATTAGGATTATTACAAAACATACAACCAATCAAGCCCTAATTTATACTTTGTCTATTCGAAAATACCCGGATCTAGAGGCTTGTGATGAGATGTGTTGAGAGTTTGTAGATTAGCTATTTTCAAGATTTTGACAAATTTAGAAAACTTTCTGGGGTAAAACGAACACATTAAAAAACTATTTTTGGCACTTTAAATATAATTTGCCAATACTTTTATACACCTTTACTAGAGTCAAATCTTGAATACAGGACTTTCAATTGTAAGGGTACGGACACATCAAAGTATGGTTGCCACTTTGCCAGCTGATATAATAAGTGGATTCCGCCAATACATTTAAATGGGAATAGAGCAGATTTTTGGAGATTATAATTACATCTAACGATGCTTCTCCTCCATTCACATTTGGTGAATGTAGCCTTGCCCAGGAAAATGTTATGTCTTTAGGCGGAATCCATCGATCATCAGGTGTTTGGACCCTTGAACCGCTAAACCCTCCTGATGGCCGGGTCGGCAGTGGTGGCCAAATCACTGCCCATCTCCTCCTCCTGGCCAAGGCTAAACTCCCCTGTCCTGCTCTATTTATTTTTAACCAACAAGAGGCTCCTCTGGGAAGGTATTGGGTGGGTCCCTCCTGAGGTCTTGAGAAATCTACCATTTATGGATTTCTCCAAAAATCTGCTCTATTCTAATTGAAATGCATTGGCAGAATCTGCCCTCATAGGTAGAATAAAAGTGAGTTATATATGACCATGCCCTGGCCGTGCCCTTATAAACAATTCTACATTATAGTATTGCCGAGTAAAAAAATAAAACGAGTAGCTTATGTTTTCCACCACTGGCAGCTCCCCTGGAAGCACAGAAGGAGGCAGCCTGGAGTGGAGAAACGGAGACCTAAAAATACCAGCAGTGGCGTCACAAGGGGGGGGGGGGGGGGGGGGGAATTATTTTATACTTTAGCTATTGAAACATTTTGAAAAGTGGTGAAAATGTGTGCAAATCTTTTAATATTTCTTCGATTATATGTATTTTTTTAAGCGAACATTTATAACTCAAATTTTGCTTCCCTGGAACTCAATATTTTGAGATGGGGGTCCGTGGCCAAATACATATAATTTTGGGGTTCCTTGACATGAAAAGATTTGAGCACCACTGACACAGAAACATAGGTTTAAAAGAAAAACTTAGAAGGATTTGAAATATTCAAAGACTTGCACAAATGTTCATGATTTTTCAGTGCCGCGCTGTGAGCTTGTATATCCGCTATTTTTCAATAGTTAAAGTACAAAATGTGAGTGAATCCTTGCACCCAGGGCCCAGAATTCAATGCAACACCCCTGGGTCCCTGTGTCTGATGACACCGCTGTCAACCCCGCTGACATTTTCATTTACTCAGCCACCTGTGTCACCGTCGCGCTAATGTCACACACTATTATTTTGATTGGTGATTCCGTCTGCCCTGATTAAACTGCCTGCCCGCAGAGAATAAACCCAGTGCCTGAGGATTCTCAATTATCATGAATACGATATCACACCCTATAGACGGCGTATCAGGAGAATGACTCGCACAGACGAGCCGATATATGGTTGTTGTCGGGTGGAAACCTTGTATGTCCAAAACCGTTCGTTTTGTATTCGTCATTTTTAAAGTGATTTAAAATAGTGAAAATAGCAGATCTACAAGCACACAACGCCTCGCACCGGTGTGTGCTTGTAGATCTGCTATTTTCACTAGTTGTGTGCGACGGTCTTTGTGTGATGAAGCAGGGCTTTACCTTGCGAAAAAACGTACAAATTTGAAACTTGGAGATACAAGGTTTCTACCCGACAGTGGCGATACACACACACACACACACACACACACACACACACACACACACACACACACACACACACACACACACACACACACACACATACGTGCATGCGTGCACACACACTTGTGCATGCCCGCACTCACTCACACACACACACACACCATGAAATGTGATCTGTCATTCTTAATCGCTATTGATCATTACCTGGAGTCATGTCCTGAACCATTCCACATGGGGGGGGGGGGGGGGGGGGGCACGCATAGATTTGTGGTTTCAAGATGGGACATTTTCATTCTCTAGTTGCCTCTCAGGCCTACAGTGGGTGCAGAGGGGATGGGCAGGAGAATCTATAATAAGAAGGTAATACAGCCCTCTATACGACACAAGGAGTCTCAGTGTCTTTCCCTGTCTCGTCTTTCCTCTCTCTTCCAGCTCCAGTGTCGATTTTGCGGACTGAAACAATGACGAAAAATGTCCGTTGACTACCTTTTTTTTTTTACCTACATTTAGACTAGACTGTTAGGGAGGGACTAGTTGAGGAGAGATCCAGTACAACTAAAAGACAAGTCATTTTATGTTTGGTTGCACCCGGGTGTTGCGCTCTGAAAATAGCGGATCTACAAGCTCACGACGCGTCGCATCGGCTATTTTCAGCATGCAACGAAGCGTAAAATCAGCCGTCATCAAGGCCCGACAACATCTACAAGCACACAACGCCTCGCGGTGCGAGGCGTTGTGTGCTTGTAGATCGGCTGTTTTCGCTAGTTTAACTCATTTTTAAAATGATAAATACAAAACAAACGGTTTTGGACATACAGCACAAGGTTTCCACCCGACAACGAAGATATGGTGTGTGCTGTGTAGGGTCTGTGCTTCCCAGAGGCCCACAGTGCACAGAGGAGTCCTAACTCACTGTGATGTATAGCATATCATCTGTCAAGCAGACTGGGTAATCACATTTTGTCCTCCCTCTATCCTTCTGTCTACCAACAGGCAGAGTAAACAGACGAAGCATCGACTGCTGCCCTGCGTTTTCCCCCGCAAGGATTGCAATCCCACAAAGTGAAATGATAAATGTTTGTTTAACATAAACTAAATACTGTACATGAACGCTGCAGGACTTTACCGTGTATTCTCTAGTGCAGGGGTCTTCAACGTTTTCAGGCCAAGGACCCCTTAGGTGAGAGAGAGATGAGGCAGGGACCCCCAGATTGCATATAGTTTCATTGTTTGACAGCACAATCATCAGTGTATTTTGTCAATGTGTGTTTTCAGATATTTAACTATTTGAACCATCAATACACACATCAAAAAACTTGACCTTTCACTCTGTACTTAGTCTGCTCTTTTCCTCCTCTACACCAAAGCTCTTAATAGCAGATCTACAAGCTCACAACGCCTCGCAGCGTGAGGCGTTGTGAGCTTGTAGATCTGCTATTTTTGGCTAAAGTTCTCAGAATATGGACACTAGGGTTCAATTGGTTAATATATAAAAAAGGAGAAAAAAACGTTCTATCACTCAAAGATTTGGAGAACCCCAGGACCCCCTAGGGGTCCCAGACTCTGTGTTGAAGACCCCTGTACAATAATATGCCAGGTCAATGCCCTTGCATCAGTCTACATAACATGCTATCTACTGTTAGCCTTTACATAAGCCTGAAAGGTCATCAAGGCTAGGGCGAGGGCTACGGGCTAAGGTGGAGTCTGAAGAGGCGAGTCTTCAGACGTAACGCACAATGTGCTGTGACGCTGTCGTTGATTTAAATAAATAACTAGACTGCACTCTGTCGAGGTGCCAACTTGCGCCTTTACACCCGTGGCCATAAATGGCCTACTTGTGCACCAGCAGAGCGCGCAAGTACTTTGATCGGTGATGGGTGACGACACCTGTTGGTTGGTGGTGACATCTCAGTGATCTCACATCTAGAGAGAGGGTTATTTATATCAGGTCGCTCTTGTTGGTGGCGACGTCACCGAGAATGCTGCTCCCTCATTGGCTAAAGGCTCTGCCTTTGTACTGTCCGCCGGAAACAGACAGGCGGAAACAGACAGACGGAAACAGAGAGTGCCAGAAATGCTGGTCCCTGATTGGGCTACGGGCTTAAACAAAGAAGGACACCGACATACCAGTACATACGCGGCCGAAGGCAGTACGCAAGTAACAAGGACACAGCCCTTTTATACCAGCTTGGGCCTTGTGGACTAGCCTCGCTAAGGTGGTGACATCACCGAGAAGTGAGCACAAAGCCAGACGTGACGCCGCGCTACTCCTACCACAGTTTTGGTGTCACACGCTTTGGCCATATATGTCATACCGACCGGCTCCATCGGGACTCCTTTTTTTTAAAGATTTGTTTTTGGGCTTTCATGCCTTTATTGATAGGACAGTATAGACTGACAGGAAATGGGGGAGAGATGGGGAGTAGTCTCGCGTGGCCAGACTGTTGTCTCCGTGATTTGCAAATGCTCCCGGCATACAGTCTGGGGGACGGAAGTTCTAACGATGAGTGCGAGATAAAGCGGATGTGACGCACCCACTCCCTTGGTGCAGTAGCGATAACAAGTCTATTGGATGTGTTGTCTTCTTTCAATATTTTTGGGGGCGTTATTTCGTCTTTCTCTGGTGTTACTGATGTTACTTCCGTGATGTTTTCAAATGTTTTCTTAAACTATACATGCATAACAAGAATATGCCGCTCGAAGTGTGTTTCTGTTATGTTTCCAATGGGACTACAGTTCAGTGCAGCAGTGACTACTTCCGTTACTCGCCGTTCGGGAGCTGTCTTTCCAGACAATAGTTTGGAACGCGTGTCAAAGGTTGTCCGGATCGGGAATCGAACCGCCAACGCTGCCAAGCATCCATGCCTATGTGGCAATGCCTAAGTGGTATGCGCCTGTAGCCTAGCCAGCTAGTCATCCCGACCCATGTTAAAACAAGGAGGGAATGCAGTTAGTTAGCTAGATGCATTAGTATCTAGGCTGGCCCCAGGCTAATGCGCCTGGACCAGCCCCCGTTTTAACTCTTCTACTGCCAAATCTAGGCTTTCTTATTGTCTGTTACCTGCCATCAAAATACCTCACCTATGTGATTTTATAGATTAACTCTTTTACTGCTACGGACGTTCCTGTTCGCCCCAATTCTGAACGCTTCTCAAAGCCAATACGAACGCTCGTTCTTTTACCTTGTTGATGTCCATAAGCTGATGAGGGGTCGTGCGGGTGTGTACAGTAAAAACATCTCCCGTAATGCTGCTCTCAAAAATCCACTACACGTTAACATCAATGCATGTCCAATTCACTTCCTTGTTGTTTTCTCTCGATCTGTTGCTCTGAAGCGATTCAATGATCTGAATGGATGGCAAGCCGAATGTCCCAATTCACATTAATTCTTGCATGAGGCTGCCCTCTGCTGCCAGTATGGCCAAAGTACATATGTAATAATGAAGAAAAACAATTAAAAAGAAAAAAAAGAAAAATGAATAGTTCATTTTCGATAACGTCTCAAAGGTAAGCTGCTTATTGCTGGCACTAGACCCAATAAATAAATAATAACATCTGGCAGTAAAACTGTATCCATCCATTATTTCCACCCGCGATGTTGTGTAAAAGACGGCCACATGTCTCATAGTGTTATAAAAATATCAGGCGGCCGCGATCCTTCATCACAAAGAGAGAGCCAATGGAATGTGCCTCGTAGTTGCTGTGGCAACCGCAGACACCCGCCCTCCCCATGTGCTCAGTCTGGCTCCAAAACAGGATTTGACGAATTGGCATTAAAAGGGTTAATTGGTGCTTAATTACTAAAAATCAAACCTTGGTTCGAAGTAGTGAAGGGGTGATTTTTTTTAAGTGGTGAAAGCCGCTTCCAAGGAGTGGCTTTGTCTGTCCTGTACAGTCTGTCCCATAGGCTTCCAAGGAGTCCTGTGTCCGTGTCATGCAGTATTGAGGATTGGTCAAGCTTCACGTGACAATTTGGCCCTCCAGACAAAATCATTCATTCATTAAGAATAAAAATTCACCGATTCACTTCGAACCGAGGTTTGATATTTTTATTCTGTGTTCTAGAGCTATACTTTCTAATTCATTGTGCTTTAGTTCTATATGTTTATGAATTCTGAATGAATGAATGATTTTGTCTGGAGGGCCAAATTGTCATGTGAAGCTTAACCAATCCTCAAGTCATGCACGGGACATGTACGGGACAGACAAAGGAGCAGACAGACAGGTTAGTGAGTTTGGTTTCTTAGCTTCTTAGGTTGTCAACCTGTGGGTCACCAAATGTTTTGGGGGGGTCCCCAGATGATTAACCTAGTGTGCCACATTGTTTTCTCACTCAACAGTAAACAAACCAACATAAAGTGTAGGTGTATGGAGGGTATCTGCACCTTTCTAAAGTGACAATCTAAAGACTTTTACCTCTAAAATTACAAATTAAACAGGCAGAAATTGTGAAACTTGTGTTGTGAGGCATTGTGAGCATGTAGATCTGCTAGTTTCACAATAGTCTCTGTGTGTGTGTGTGTGTGTGTGTGTGTGTGTGTGTGTGTGTGTGTGTGTGTGTGTGTGTGTGTGTGTGTGTGTGTGTGTGTGTGCGTGCGTGTGTCCGTGTGGTGACAGAAAATAACCGTGCTTCAAAAGCTCACAAGAATGTATACTTCGTCTGTACGACGGACGAAGTATACATTCACTACTAACTGATACGGTCCCGCCCCCTTTTCAGACTGTAGAAAGACCACATGTACTACTGTAGCCTTCGTTGCGTGTCCTCCCATCTTTAAGGAAAATATGGGAGTACTTTTCCCCCACCCACCGCTGTCCACCACCAATGTGACCTGAGTCATGCACGGCACGGCAGCCATTTTGCACCGGACAAACACTTACATCAGTTTGAGGTCGGAGAGGGAAGGAGGGGGGAGGGGAAGGGGGGGTGGAATCATTGAGCCAATTCAGGGACGTGCAGAGAATGTTAGAGAGGCAGGGGCTGACATTTCTAAAAGGGCCTTTTGGTGGAAATATCGAAAATAGCAGACCTCCAAGCTAGAGTTCTCAACGGGCCTGAAAATTAAGGCCCGGCCCTAACTGGGCCCTAACGGGGCAGGCCCGAGGCCCTACCCAGCCCTACTAGTTAGCATACATTTTAGGCCCTACCCGGCCTGAAAACATCGGGTCGGGTCGGGTATGGTCGGGTCTATCTAGTAATAAGATAATAAAAAAAAAAAACTTTTTTCATCAAGCCCGAGACCCTATCCGGCCAGACAAATTAGCATACATTTTAGGCCCTACACTACCCTAAATGTCGGTCGGGTTCGGGTATGGTCGGGTTCGGGCAGAATTTGGGAACTCTTAGAGGTCTGCTATTTTCGATGCTTGAATCCACACTGAACTACGCATAATCAAGTCAATACCGGAGATTTCTACACAGAGAGGGCAATTCTTTCAACATAAGATTCAAGTTCAGGAGAGTTTGGACAAGGCAATTCTCTTGAATGCTGCCTTCAGGTACGGCATGGAAAGAGGGGCATTTGCATTTCTTTCACCACAGTAAAAACTGCATTCATGGTCTGGAGAGGGTATCTGTACCTTTCTAAAGTGACAATCTAAAGACTTTTACCTCTAAAATTACAAATTAAACAGGCAGAAATTGTGAAACTTGTGTTGTGAGGCATTGTGAGCATGTAGATCTGCTAGTTTCACAATAGTCTCTCTGTGTGTGTGTGTGTGTGTGTGTGTGTGTGTGTGTGTGTGTGTGTGTGCGTGCGTGTGTCCGTGTGGTGACAGAAAATAACCGTGCTTCAAAAGCTCACAAGAATGTATACTTCGTCTGTACGACGGACGAAGTATACATTCACTAGTAACTGATACGGTCCCGCCCCCTTTTCAGACTGTAGAAAGACTGTACTACTGTAGACTTCCTTGCGTGTCCACCCATCTTTAAGGAAAATATGGGAGTACTTTTTCCCCCACCCACCGCTTTTTACAGACGGGTAAAAGGGCAGGGGCTCAAGCCCCCTTTGATATCTATGTGTGCTCGTGCCTGAGCCAATTACACCGAGAGATGATTAGCCAGATGGAGGTAGCCGGGTTGGAACTGTTTACCAAAACAGCAGGAGACACCATAGGGAACCCCTATATACTACACCTGCTCTGCTGTCCATCTATCCCTATCTCTATCAACTATCGGGGGTCTTCAACTAGGGATCGACATCGGAATTGGCCAATATAAAAAATCGGCAGGTATGATATCAAACCGGCCGAATCGGTGACCGGCAGGTCACTGACATAAATACCGGTTTTATGCCAATTGTGTCTATGGCACTGCACAGCATGATGCTCTGGTCCTGTGACTAAAGTAAATATTAGCAAGTAGCAGCCAGCCTACTTAGTGGCAGCCTACAGAATACAGATGGTGCTGATTACCTTTGCAATGTAAGGATATATTCCATAATCCTGTGTCAATGTCGTCTCCAAAAAGAAGGGAAAAAAAGCATGCGTCATCTGCTTTCCTCCTGCCTAGTCCAGACCGTCATATTAGACTGGATATTGTCTGTGATTTTGGATATTGACATCACCACTGGCATCACCAGGAATGCTGGTCCCTCATTGGCTGTTAATGATGATGTTGCCAGAGATGCTGGTCCCTGATTGGGCTATGGGCAAAAACAAAGATGTACACCGACATACATAAAAAGGCCAGTACTATAGTAACTCTGAGGACTCCCGAGGGCAGGGTTTTTCAAAGTGGGTGCCGTGACGGCAGTCCAGGGGTGCCGCGAGATAATTTGATGATATTTGGAATTTATTTGGACACTTGAAAAAATATTTTGTATCATTTTAAATTAAGTACAAAGTTATTTTCAGTCAGTTCTAACCAAAATGGCTATTATCTCAACCTTTTCCTCGCAACATAATCACTAAAATATCGTCACTGTCGGGCAGAAACCTTGTATCTCCAAGTTTCAAATGTGTTTTGGTAAAGCAAAGCCCTGCTTCATCATACAAGACCGTCGCACAAAACTAGTGAAAACAGCCCATCTACAAGCACACAACGCCTCGCGATGTGTGCTTGTAGATCAGCTGTTTTCACTAGTTTAGTATATTTTATAGATGATAAATACAAAACAAACGGTTTTGGACATATAAGGTTCCACCCGACAACGACGATATGCTATAAATATAAGGTGCTGGGAGTGAGAATTATAATGTAGGGGTGCTTCAGATTAAAAAACAATAGAGACAAAAAGGTTTGGGAACCCTTGCCCTATAGGGGTCCCAGACCCTTGGTTGAAGACCACTGTACGGTATGTGTCTTTCCCCCTCTTCTTCAGTTCAGCTCAGTTGCCTGTCACAATTATTGCATTATCACCAGATCCCAACTGTTTGAGCTCATCGCAATTATCGCCATCATTAGAATCGTTTTCATTTGTCTGTATAAAAAAAACAGCTGGATAACATTTGACAGAATGTCGTTGTCCACACTCTTGTATCCACTATCACCCCCTATGTTCATTTGGTGTAAAGCATTTATAAATATCTAGGAAATGTCGATTCAACATCTACAATCTCACAACACGACAATGCGCTGCTTTTGAACAATGGGGGGATACAGTAGTTAGTTCTATAGCCTAGGCGTTGCAATTAGTTGTTTACATGTTTGTCATATCTGGCCTGTGCAATTTCTGTTTAAGACAGGCCTCTCTCTCTCTCTCTCTCTCTCTCCCTCTCTCTCTCTCTCTCTTCAATTCAATTCAATTCAAAGGGCTTTATTGGCATGAGAAAACATACATTACCATTGCAAGATAATGTATGTACAATTGGGGCGCATAGCGCTATTTCGAGGTCCTGTTGTTTCGAGGTCCCAGAAGTCAGAGGCTAACCTGCCAACGCTGGTGAAGGCTAACTTGGCGAATGCTAACTCTAAGCCTAAACCCTGACCCTAAACCAAACCCTAACCGGACTACTGGGACCTCGACACAACAGGACCTCGGGGAATATGGATATTTTGCCGTACAATTGAAGGGAATATAAATGATATGTTCTCAGAGCTGTTACATTTCAAAAGGCAAAGCTAACTTACAAAACCATAAGACTGTGCATTTGCTGTCAGGAATAGTTGGCCTACATACCCACATAGGAAAGGTTGTGCACAAATAGCAGTTGTTAAAGGTAATTGCTCTGTTTAAGATTTTCTACAATTATTATTATAATTATTATTATTTCAAATGTACTGCGTGTACAGTATTACTACAATTGACATTTTAGGCAGGGAAAAACACTTAGTGCCGTGCTGTGAGCATGTACATTCCCGGTTATTGGGCTAATGAACCAATAGTTAGTTTTCACAGGTTTGCTGTGGTTCATGTCGTCCTACTCTTCCGTGTCTCTCTCTCTCTCTCTCTCTCTCTCTCTCTCTCTCTCTCTCTCTCTCTCTCTCTCTCTCTCTCTCCACACCCTTTCTTCTTTCCCTTGTCCTTTGTGTTCTCCTCCCACCGTTCTTTTTCAGGGACAGAGACAAAACCGTCGGGGGAATTCTGAGTCTGCTAATTACACCGCATCTCTGTGCTGCGTCTCTGCCGCGTTGCAGGGCAACCACCATCACCACCACCACCACCACCGCGCACAGGGAGGGGAACGGGAGACAGGAGCGGAGGAGGAACGAGTACAAACAGGGTGGGGTGACAGCAATGGCGTCAGTTCAGCAAAAGCAAATGTATGGCAACATGACTGGTGTCAAGAATTCATCAATATCACTTCAGTTTAACCACTTATACTTAGTAAAACTGACCTGAGTTGCACTTGGTACGGCCTAAAGTACACCAAGTCTCTTCACCAAAAATAGCAGATCTACAAGATAGTAAATGGTGCATTTATATAGCGCTTTTATCCAAGGCGCTTTACATAGATTGTGCATTACATTCACCCATTCACACATTCATACACTGGTGGTGGAGGAAACCATGCAAGGCACCAACCTACTCACCGGGAGCAACAGAGTCTTGTTCAAGGACTCTTCGACATTAACTCAGGGGGAGCCCGGATTCGAACTGGAAACCCTTCGTGCTCTAATAACGGTTTCTCTACCCCTGAGCTATGACGCCCCTGGCTAACAAGCTCACAATTCTAAAACAAATTGTCAAATCGTCGGCATTCATTTAATGAATGCCTTAAATCAGTGCTTGCTAATCAGTGCTACAGCTTTCACAAATAGATTTGCTGTCCATCCATCCATCTTTAACCGCTTATCCGGAATCGGGTCGCGGGGGTAACAGTTCCAACTGAGACCTCCAGATTTCCTTATCCCGAGCAACTTCCTCCACTCCCTCAGGGAGAATACCGAGGCGTTCCCAAGCCAGTTTGGAGATATAATCCCTCCAGCTGGTCTTTGGTCTGCCACGGGGTCTCCTCCCAGTGGGACGTGCATCGAGAACCTTCCTAGGAAGGCGCTCGGGGGGCATCCGTACTAGATGCCCGAACCACCTAAGCTGACTCCTTTCCAAGTGTAGGAGCAGCGGTTCTACTCCAAGTCTCTCTCGGGTGACTGAACTTCTCACCCTATCTCTAAGGGAGATACCAGCCACCCATCTGAGGAAACCCATTTCAGCCGCTTGCACCTGCAACCTTATACTTTCGGTCATGACCCACACTTCATGACCATAGGTGAGAGTAGGAACGAAGATTGCTCGGTAGTGGTTCATGTAAAATGCCGTCGCTGTCAGGCAGATAGCAACAATATGCACATGGTAGAATCATATTACTACAGTATACCATATTACTGTCATATTATTGTGTTGCAGCATGGAATACTTTGGAGAAAGGCAATAGACTATAAAACTAACTATCTACAGTATGAGAACAGATTCTCTGTGCTTTAGAAATTATTGTTCACTGCAGCCATCAGCAGTCACAAGTTCACAAACTCAAGGTAGATCTTCTAGCACCTGACACAAGAACGTGTGAGATTAATGACACAGTCATATATACAGTATACACTACACAGTACTGTACTGTAAACCCTGGGGGTCAGACTATGCAAACTGGACAGTTTCACTCTCCTTAACTGGCCAAAATGACATAAAATGGAGTTAATACTAGTCAAATCTATCCAACACTCTTTGCAGTTCCCTCTAACCCAGGGGTGGGCATTATTTTTTCCATGGGTCCACATGAACAACAGAAAGGGCCGCATCTTGCTCCCCACAAGATGTGCTCCCTGCAAACTAAACACACAGCTTTACCTCCGACTTCAGTAAATAAATACTTAGTTAGCAGTCAATTTTTTGTTGAAAACCCGGCATTCAGCATTGATTTTTCTTTTTTTAGCCACTTTAGACATTTTTTAAGGCAGGTTGTCTTGACTTGTGACCAGTCTGACCACCTGCTTGTTATTGAGACAACATCCAATGATCACGCACATGTGCTGATATACGCATTGTGTCCGTATGTATGTGAATAAAAACTTCAAAATAAAAGCAATGCATGTGGTAAAATTTGAAAATGTGTTTATTTTGTAATTTGCCATTAACCCTACAAAGGCCGGTCAGAATGAACCAAAGGGCTGGGCTGCACAATGCCCAGGTTGATTGATTGATTGATTGAAGAATTTATTAGCAGTTTGCAATAGAAAAAAGTACAGTTTCATGACAGTACAAATCACTGGTACAAGGTCAACTAAAAGGAGATCCTAGAAAGCCGAAGCTTATTTCCACAGGAACCACACTTTAAGTATCTCATATAACATTGAAAGACAGACGGATAGAACATAGTACTTTATCTAGGATAATATCAGTTTCAAAAGCTACTGCTCTAACCTAATGCATTTCATCTCTGTCAATTCTAAAAGGAAACGAGGCAACAATCTATGGCATAATCTGTGACGTATGATAAGGTTTTCAGCCCATTCTGAGCCGCACTGACTTCCTTTATAAAATATAAAAGAAATATAAAACATATTTCGGGGGAGAAAAAAGTGGCGCTGGGCTCTGATCAGTCCAGAGGTTTGGGAGGATTATTATATCTCCGGACACTCACATGCAGTCATGCGCGCACACACACACACACACACACACACACACACACACACACACACACACACACACACCTACACACACACACACACACACACACACACACACACACACACACACACACACACACACACACACACACACACACACACACACACACACACACACACACAGACAGACCTATCCCTTGATGGCTCACCTCCTACAGAGCACTTACTTTGAGATGTTTTGAGATGTACTGTATCAGCTGTTGCCATCTGGCAGGAGACTGACTAGCCAAGACGAAAGGGTACAAGAAAGAACTTATGCCCTGTGCTGTGGCTATTTTAAATGAGTACATAACGAAATACACGCCCACACCAACACACACGCATGTACGCATGTGTCCATCCATCTCTCGCTCTGTTTGCTCGCTGTTTTTTACACAGAATGTCAATGGCAAATTTCATTTGTCTTATTGCAACCGTCAGGTCGCAGTTACTATCAAAACCTCCACCGGCTGTCTGTCAGTCTGTCGGTCAGTCACGTCACGTCACACTTTCCCCCTACTCATATCTCCACCACCGTTGCCCCTATCCATGCCAAGCTTTGCACACACACTCCTTGGCTGCCAAACCACAACCTCCACCCCACATTTCTCACATGGCCCTCTTCTAGCGCCACCATGAGGCCGATTCTTGCAAAACACATTTTTGGACACTGCTCCTACAGATTTTGCCCTAAAATCACGCAAAGCGGTACACATTACAGTATGTCTACATTCCCCCTACACCCAGGAACCAATGGCACTTACAGGCCTCCGATTAGGGAGTCTTACTGGTGTTATGTTATGTTACCGTATCATATCTAATCTACAACAGTGCTATGGGCATGGTGTTTCTATTGATGGCCGAGTCCTGCTGTCCATAACCAACATGGACCCCAGCCAAGCAGAGAGACCTGTGTGTGATCAAGGCCACACTTCCCCCTGACTCACCACATGTCCTGCTGTCGATCCATTCCATCCCCTATAGCCCCTATAGGGTGACATCTGCCAGTCACACTGGCAGAAGTGTGACAGAGGGGATTTCTATTTTAAAATCAAATATTGTTTTAAATGTGGTCAATTATAAGGACAACTTTGTTTTTTTACAACAAGGGTTCACATTTTAGATTGTAATTAGAGAAAATAAAAAGTGAGTGTTAAAATGTTTTCTTTTGCTTCGTTCTATTGTTTTATTGCGTTTACCGTGCTAAAATGTGGGGCATGCGTACGCATGGGGGCATGCGTACAAGTGGCTAAATATGTATTTTTAGACACAATAAGCCAGCAGTTATTGCTATTTACAGTAACTCTTCTAGCCCCCATAAGTCACATCCAACCATGAAAGGTTGTAGCTTGTAGATCTGCCATTTCCACTACTTTCTGAAAATGTTTGAAACTATATTAACATTTCTCAACATGGAAATGATTATGACGATTATGCAAAATAATTGCGATTACCTCAAATAATTGCGATTAGACGATTATGTAATAACTGTGACAGCCCTATTTAGGTGAGTCTAATGATCATTCTAACAATGTCCTGCCAATCAAAATATGTCAGAATTTGATATGTCATTAAAATGTATGTTGACATGGCACACTGACTATCTAGAAAATAAAGACATGGCACTTCATTTCAAAAAGGTTGCTGACCCCTGCTCTATAGCGTCCATTCTTTACCTTGCTAAAATCCACTGCCATAGGCGGGCATAGAAGCTGACAGCCAACAGGGCACATCCGGAGAAAGGTAATAAAGCACCAGTGCTTAGCGTAGGTCTGTGGGGAGTTCTAGTACAGCTGACTATGATCTGGCGTCGGATGCTACCGCTATGAGGTAAGATTTCTTTCAAAGGCTTAATTTATGAGGTATTAAAAATGGACAACGCTGCAGCTGTTAATTTCTGCGGGAAGGCATGAAGCACTTCCTTTCCACGGTAAATGTAAGCACTTATAAGAGCCGGAGAGAGCGAGGCAAACAGGCGCTCAGCGGATAAAAAGAGCTAAAACGCTGTAGTGAAAAGGTGCTCATGGATCAGATGGGGTGAAATTAAGCAATATTACACAAGAGGGTGTGCATTATCACGGTTATCTGGCACGACAGTCTTGCTGCAGGAACGAGCCGAAGGCGAGTTCCGTAGGCAGGGCTGAAGTGCCAGATAACCGTGATTAGGCAGACCCTCGAGTGTAATGTTGCGATTATACAACTGTAGCCCTTAAAAAAAAAACACGTCAATTTCATTGTAATTAAGATATTCAATGGGAATTTGTAATTTTTTAAAGCCACATTTAGCTGCTATGTCCCTGAACTTCACATGAAAACTGCTAGCCTAGCCGCCTAGCATAGTTTGGGGAGAAGGAGAGCGCTCAGCTGAATTATTTGCTTGATGAGACAGTGCAGTAGTGCTCGTTATCTGCACTGTTGAAGAGCCTGTTTTTCATTGAGAGCCCGACTACCCGCTGTATAACATCAGTTAACAAATGGCACCAGGCCCTGATGAAGGCCACTTTTAGTCAAAACATGTTGGTTTTAGAGCCAGACCGATGTATCGGTCGACCAGATGTATCGTAATTTTTGGACCCCGATGTCGGCAACGGACATCGGTCATTATCTCCCCGATGTATCGGTCATCTTCATCATCTAGACCAACATTTGATGACATTTAGCCACTCAGACCCACAACGTAGAATATATTGTCGTTGCCTGTCGTTGATCCATTTGGTTTCATTTTACACTCAAGAGTTAAAGATCTTATGAGGGTCCATTTGGTTACAAAATCTCTATCATTTAGCTGAGGACCACCTGGAAACCCCTCAAGGACCACTGGTGGTCCCCGGACCATTGGTAAAAAAAGGAAGTTTAGGCTATTTATTATTATTTTATATTATTACAAAACATCGGTTAAACATCGGCAATCGGTGGTCTGGCACTCTCCATCGGCGAACATCGGCATCGGTCCAAAAATATGGCATCGGTCGGGCTCTAGTTGGTTTAAATAAAGGCTGTTCTCTCTTTTAACCTTGAGTGCCCGGAGCTCCTAGCCTGACTCTCAGCCTGAATTCTCATTTCATTTCACTCCATTATTCAGTCCGAAAGCCCTTGCTACTGCAGCCGTTTCTGGGCGTTGCCAAAGAGGCAGTCTTCGGCGATTGGTTCACTCCCATGACTGAGCCTGATTTGGGGATTTTGAGGTGGTTTGGGTTTGCTCAGGAAACTCTCAGAAATTTGCCCTTTCATGACTTTTCCTTAACATACAAGCAAAGTCTTGTTTTTTTTCCTACGATTTCAGACATTTTGTAAATATGAGATAAGACTTTTTGAGTGTTTCCTGAGCAATCTAATTCCATTTCTAAATCTCAAAAAAGTCACAATAGTGGCTTCCGGGTATGGCGTCTAGCTGAGTAGACGTGTGGCTCGCTCCTCCGTTTAAACTAATACTATTTATATGTAAAAATATACCGTCCTACACAAAATAAGCGAGCAATTAGTTACTAAAGTCGCGCTGATGGCTTTTAATGCTTCCAAGACAGCAAGACCTCGGCAAACAAGGCAATCTAAGATAGAGTTTGCTTCGTCAGGCGGAGACGCCGACCGGCGTGGAACCGAGGCGAGTGGAGACAACATGGCGGCCGAGGAGGGGGCTCCCCACGCCGGGGGCTCAGAAGCTGGAGCTCGGCCAGACCCAGTCTTGGACGCAATTATGGCTTTGAAAGCAGAGTTCAATGGAAGATTCGACCGAATGGAGGCTGCCTTTGAAGGTGTAAGAACGGAGATAGCTGGATGTGTGACACGAGTGGCTGAAGTAGAAACCCGGGTCTCTGACGCCGAGGACAACATCAATGGTCTACAGGCCAGAGTGAAGATACTGGAGAAGGAAAATAAAGAGTTGCAAACAAAGGTCCTCGACGGGGAATCGAGATCCAGAAGAGCCAATTTGATTTTGGTGAACGCAGGAGAAAGGGACATAACTGACGATGTACTCTGTTCCTTTTTGGAGGATTGGATCCCTAAAACGCTGAAAGTAAAGTTGACCTCCAAAACCTTCCTCGGTCGGGTGCACAGGCTCGGCCGCAGGGGAGAACGAACGGACGGCCGCCCGAGGACCATTATTATGCAGTTCCCGAATGACAGAGACCGTGCAGCAGTATGGGAAGCAGCCAGAGGAAAAAAGAAGTTGGAGATTGGGAACAGACCCGTTTGGTTTCATGAGGACCTGCCGGCTGTCCTCTACAAGAAGAGGAAAAGATTCGACGCTGTCAGAAAGAAACTCGGGGCCATGAAGATCCATTGTGGGGTAAAGATGCCGGCTTGCAGGCTGCTGGTGACCTACTTGGGAAGAACCCATGCATTCGAGGAACCAGACGGCGCGGAGATCTTTGCGAGGATAATTGAAAGAGAGACGGCCAGAGAAGGGGACCAGAACCAACAAACACCAGAGGATGAAGAAGGTGGCCCGGAGTCGGAAGAACCACTGACCACAGCGTGAAGGATAATGTTGTTACTCTAAACGGCGGCCTGGCCTGAGGCTAGCAGCTATCTTCAGCCCCATCAGTAACTGAACTACAGGACAAAAAGACTCGAGTCACCACCAAATATATCCTTTTACTACTTAAATAGGGTCTTGATTCGGGCAGGGGTTGTATAAATTGAACATGGAGTTTATTGTACATTTATATTGCATTTTTTCTTTCTCTTTCCCTTTTTTTTCCCACTGAAACCTTGCTCTTCTGTTTGGAATCTGGCGTTTTTGTTTGTATATATATATATTTTATTTTTGGGGCTAGATAACGACCAGGTTAGCTACTACTGTTGTCTTTAGAAGTGAAGGGTTGGGGTTTTATTTATTTTCCTTTCTAAGTGGTAATTATATTTTAAGATGTATATGAGCATATACCTCCTCACGTTATGCCAACATAAGAGGTCGGGGGCCCGGGGCTGTGGGACGTTTTCGTCGTACCACGGGGTTCCCGATGGCAGTATGGAGCGGGGGTTTTATGTATAGTTGCCACTGTTTATATCGTATGTTCAGCTAAACACTAGCGGGGCTATTTTGGTTGGAAGTGCGGTCACTCGATGGCTGCTATCTTGAGCTACCGCTAGCTCTGCTGTTTACGTTTATATTAGGCTACCTATGTTACTCTTACTGATTTTTTATGTTATCCCTTTAACGTACAGGCCTGGCATAAGGTGGATTTGTATTTCATAAATTGTGCTATAAGAAGTGATGTATAGTTGTATGTAGGAGGTGGAGAGAATGATTTATGTTTACACGAATCTAGAACTACAATTGTTAGCTAATGTGGCGAGGTTGCTACTATACAGAACTCGTTATCCCATCATGCACCTCGTGACCGTCTCGGTCGCTTTTCACGTCCGGGTCATAGTAACCATAGCAACGTAGCACAGGCACGGAGCTGCGTGCAGGACAGGGGATGACACTTTATGATACGCAGGCTCGCATGGAGAGTCAGTCAAGGGACCGATGTGGAGTGGTCAGTTAAATGTAAGGTGTTTTAGACGAATATAATCATTGAGGGAAGATACACTTTTATATAGTGTAATACATTACAATAATACGTACATTAACATAAGGAATGTGTGTATATATATACATATAAAGATAGCAGAATATATATATTATATAATAATATAAAAAAAAAAAAAAAAGGAAACAAAAACTAAGTGGGAGGGAAGGGGGGGGGGGGAATCTTACTGTCTAATGAATATTGCTCAAGGGCTAGTTATTACTTTGAATATATAGGACTGTTTTGAAATATAAGGAGAGAGGAGCCCACTGAGTGGGGTTATGGCTAGGTTTTGGGAAAACCCAAGTGATGGGGAGAGTACGAGACCTAGAGAAGGGGCCCCGGCTAGGCCGGGGACTGACCCTTCACTCTTGTTTGGGGGGGTAGGGGGAACAGCGTTTTCACCCCTGTCTTGGAGGTTTCTTTTGTGTGTTTTTTTGTTTTCTATGTGTTTTTTTTGTGTACGTGTTGAGTGTGATGTGGGCTGTATGCATCAATATTTTGTGGACCAAGTACGATGTCTAATAGAAATTTTACGGTAATATCGCTTAATGTAAATGGGCTGAATAATCCAGTTAAACGTAGTAAAGTCATTAGTAAGTTGAAACGTGAAAAGGCACAAATAATATTTTTACAAGAAACCCATCTCTCTCGGATGGAACATGAGAAACTCAAAAAGTTTGGTTTTCGTAACACTTTTTATAGCTCCTGTAAATCAGGGAATAAACGTGGAGTTGCCATACTAATTCCTAATGCCATAAATGTTGAGTTTATAAACGACTATGTTGACAAAGAAGGTAGATATATTATGGCTAAATGCAAGATAGAGGGTAGTGTTGTCTCCTTGGTGAATATATATGCCCCTCCAGGGAGTAACAAATCATTTTTCAAACAGATCTTTGACCTGATAATAACACAGTCTGAGGGAATATTGATCTGTGCTGGAGACACAAATAATATTCTTAGTAAATTGGATACAACAAATAATAAGATGGATAAGTCATCACAAACCAAAACAATAAACGCCTTACTAGATGAATCAGGAATGTTTGATGTTTGGCGAGAGTTTCATCCATCAGAGAGAGATTACACACATTTTTCAGCTCCTCATTGTGTTCATAGAAGAATTGATTATATATTCATGTTCAGGGGTGACAGACACAGAATAAGAGATTGCTCATTGGGCACTACTGATATATCTGATCACGCTGATGTCCATATGACCTTACATCTGGATAGTAGACCAAGAAATACACTATGGAGATTAAATACAGGTATTCTAAATAACAAGTTACTCACCGACAGCATCAGATCGGATATTAAAACATATATACAGGATAATGATACTGGTGAGGTTAGTCCAGTAATGGTATGGGATGCTGCTAAAGCAGTACTTAGAGGCAAGATGATCGCTATTGCTTCAACTTTAAAGAAAGCAAAGGAATCCATATATCGAAATGTAATCACAAAATTACAAAAATTGGAACAACATAAAAATATCAGGGATGACCAATTACTACAGCAGATTAAGGATGTAAGGAAGGAAATAGATGATGTTTATAAAAATGACCTTGAGAAAAAATGTAGATTTATAAAACAAACATATTATGAATCTGGTCCAAAAGCTACTAGATTATTGGCCAGGCGGCTACGCAAACAACAGGCGCAAAACACAATTTATAAAATCAAAAACCCTCAAACGGGGGAGATTTCCAGTAAGTTGGATGACATTGAGAGTGCTTTTGAGACATATTACAGAAACCTTTACACACAGCCTTTTGAAGTAAACGAAGAAGCCGCAAAGTCATTTCTGGATTCCTTGGATTTGCCCTCCATTGGAGCAATACAAAATAAAATTATGACGGCTAAAATTACACCAGAGGAAATAGATAAGGCAATCTCTAATCTCAGAACAAACAAATCACCAGGGAGTGATGGCCTACCGGCCGAGTGGTTTAAAACTTTTAGGGAAGAAATCATGCCGTTACTCTTATCTTCTTTCAATTATACGCTTAAGGAGGGAAAAATTCCTCCCTCATGGAGTGATGCAATCATAACAGTGATTCCCAAGGAGGGCAAAGATAAGGAACTATGCGACTCATACAGGCCAATATCTATATTGAATGTGGATTATAAGATGTATGCCTCAATTATGACGAGACGTATGGAAACTTTTTTACCTGATCTAATAGATACTGGACAGACAGGCTTCATCCGAGGCCGTCAGACCCAGGACAATATAAGACGGACGTTACTTATTATGAACCACATAAAACAACATAAAGTAAGATCAGCATTAGTAAGTTTAGATGCCTTTAAAGCTTACGATACTGTATCCTGGGACTTCCTATTCCTAGTACTCCAAAGATTTGGTTTTAATGAAGAGTCAATTAAATGTTTCAAAACTTTGTACACCAAACCCACAGCAAGGGTAAAGATAAATGGTCACCTATCAAACCAGTTCACTTTGACACGCGGAGTCCGTCAAGGTTGTGTTTGCAGCCCAGGACTGTTCGCGATTTTTATAGAGCCACTGGCACAGGCAATCAGAGAAGACCCACAATTACAAGGAATCACTATAAATGAATCAGAGCATAAGATAGCACTATATGCTGATGATGTATTAATATATATGAAAAACCCTGACATCTGTCTCCCCAAATGAATGAGCTCCTTGGAAATGTTCGGTCAGTTCTCGGGCTATAAACTCAATGTGCAAAAAACGCAAATACTCCTATTTAATCAAAAGCCTTCGAAAGAAATGGAAGAATGTTGTAATCTCAATTGGAAATTGAAATCGATTAAATACCTGGGAGTATGGTTGACTAAGGATATCTCAAAACTGTATGAAGCAAATTACCAACCCATAATTACCCAAATTAAAAAGGATGTGGAAAGATGGTCTCTGTCACCCCTGGACTTCAGCTCTAGAATAGAATCAATTAAGATGAATATGCTCCCTAGAATATTATATCTTTTCCAGTCTTTACCGGTTGAGGTTCCTGAAAAGCAGTTTAATGAGTGGGACAAAATGATATCCAGATTTATATGGAATGGGAAAAGGCAGAGAATTAGATACCAAACACTACAACTTCATAAAACCAAGGGAGGGATGTCTCTACCTAATTTAAGGGAGTATTTCTATGCAGCCCAAATAAGACCGTTAATATGTTGGTGTGATAAAGATGTTGAATCCAAATGGAAAGATCTTGAAACCAAATCGATTGACATCCCTATCCAGACATTGATTGGAAATAAACAACAGGCTAATTCCTATTATACCATATTGGACCCACTCACAACATTTACTTTGAAGACATGGTTTAAAGTGGTGAATCGACTTAAAATGGAAAGGGCGATCAGGGTGTTGAGGTGGCCTGCTTATGACCCAGATTTCAAACCTGGAGTATATGATCATACCTTTAGGCGGTGGGTTCGTGATGATGTCACCTCTTTTTGTACTATAATGGATGACAAAGGATTAATGAGTTTTCAAAAAATCAAAAAAGCATGTCGACTACAAACAATAACTAATAAGGACTTATTTAGATATTTTCAACTACGGGAGTATTTTAGGGAAGAGGTGGTGTTGACCGAACCTGCGGCTGCGAGTGATGATTTGTTAAAGGTTTTTGTCCAGGCCTATAAAACGGAGTCCAAAAGATCAATATCTAAATTGTATAATGGCTTGGTATTATCCAGAACTAACTCCACAGAGTATATTAGGAGCAAGTGGGAAAAAGACCTGGAGATAAGTATTACTACAGAAGAGTGGGAAAATATGTGCAACACACAGTGTACATCCACCAGCTCAAGAATGTGGAGGGAGTTCTGTTGGAAGAATTTGGTTAGATTTTTCATAACACCCCAAATTAAATCAAAGCAATTGAAAGTTGTTCAGCCATGCTGGAGACAGTGTGGTCACATGGGGGTGGGCCATGCTCACATCTTCTGGTCGTGCCCTAAAATTGAAGAGTATTGGAAGGATGTACATTCCATCATGGGAAAGATAATGTCTTTTGAGTTGCCTCTGAATTGTACCTTGCTATTACTTGGAAATATCCCAGAAGAGATTTTAACACCTGATAAATACTTAATTAAGATTTTCCTAGCTGCAAGCAAAAAGGCGATTACACGTCGCTGGTTACAACAGGATCCTCCAACTAAAGAAGATTGGATTTCTATTATAAAAGAAATATACACTATGGAAAGGCTAACTTTTATACTTAGACTACAAGAGGACAAATCAGACAAATATTGGGAAAAATGGATTCTCTTTCAACAGCCCATGGACATTGCTTAGAATAGAGACATTGTACTGAAGATTGTATCTTTAATTGTCGACATAAGATGTACAGCCCAACCTGTTCAATGTTTTGTTTTTGTTTTTCTGTCTTGTTTTTTTGTTGTCTTTTGGTAGTTGTTTTATCTCTGTTTGCCTTGTTTGGCCTCGTGTTTTGTGTGCTTAATAAAAATTGAGTTAAAAAAAAAAAAAAAAAAAGTCACAATAGTAAAGCAGATGGCGTTGTTGTTAAGCGACCCTTATTCATGTGGCTGGCTAACATGTTGCCACTTACACCAGTGTGTATTGGCTGGCTGATGACGTAGCTCCCCTAACCCTATACTCTGATTCGTTGGAACAACATCCAATCAGCAACGACCTCGCCTACGTCACAAGGGACGTTCAGAAATGCCTATGAGAAATACGAGTCAACTGAATCATTTCCAGACTGTGATGCGAAGAGACAAAACAAATCGCGGAAACGGAGAAAGGGATTTCATAGCCTCTCAGAGCCAAATGAACACTTACTGATTTAACAGTGTATTGAGTCTGGACTTGGTTTCTCTGACAGTTTTTGTCTGTCTTCAGGGCCGCCACGATCACGAAAACAGCTGAATTGTGCAAGGCCTGTCTGTCTGTCTGTCTGTCTGTCTGTCTGTCTGTCTGTCTGTCTGTCTGTCTAGATAGATAGATACCTTTATTATCCCAAGGGGGAAATTTAGTTGTCCAGTAGTAGCACAGCAGTATACAGTTATTTACAAAGTTACAGAGACGTAAGAAAGATAGATAAGAGGGAAAAAAACAAAACAAAGACAAGAGCAGTACAGTACCAATAAGGAGAAGGTGCATCAATAGAGGGGGCGAATAATATATAAGTATATATACATAAAGTGTCTTGCAAAAGAGACCATAGCAGTCAATGCTAGTTAGTGCAAACAAGTATATCACTGTCATTGTTAAACAAAGCAAAAATACTCAGAAACTACCAACACTAACAACCTAATAGTGCAGTATCAAAAATCAGTGCGAAAAAAGAAGAAACTAGGAAGCGTGTCACCGCAAGGCGCACATGAGCACTCTTCCTGGAAGGTCCTTAGAGGTCAAAGTCAATACAGCCTGTCTGTCTGTCTGTCTGTCTGTCTGTCTGTCTGTCTGTCTGTCTGTCTGTCTTACCTTTGACATCGGCAGAGAAACGCGCGGAGTGTCGGGACACAAAGAGCTTGAGTTCCTGGTCCAGGTTACAGTCAATGAGGTTGGTGTCCCATGAACGGATTCCTGGATGGTGTATGAGGAAACACAAGAAGAGAAAAATCAATAGAAGAGAAAGAATAACAAGGAGGAGGAATGGCGACATGAACAAGTCAAATGTGTCTTTTCATCTGTATAATTGAGTACCTGAGACCAACAACTTATGCTGCATTCACACTGAGAGAAGTCAAGCTAATGGTTGGCTTGGTAATTCAATGTAATCTCTATGCCAACCAGCTTTAAACATTTCCAAGCTTTTTTTCCAGCTTGGAAATTTTAAAAGCTGGTTTGCATAGAGATTACATTGAATTGCCAAGCCAACCATTAGCTTGGCTTTTCTGTATGTGAATGAGGCATAAGTCCATATTTTATGGACTTAGCAGATAACATTAAAACAGACAATTGAACAAAATGAGGGGGGAGTGCATTAAGAATTCAACAGATTAAAAATGACTAGTTTGTGGCTTACAGTCTGCTAAATCAAAAAAATATCTATATAAAAAAAAATGACTGTTATTCGTCACAGGTACTCAATTGATGCCTGGGGAAAAAAATCAACATCCTGACTAAAATTAAAACGTTTGGAACAGGTCTAAACATAATCATACATGTTTCATTATAAATCCCACACACCTGTTTGAGCCTGTATAGACTCCTTGCCATTCAATATGGCAAACCGAACAAGAACAGGTTCTGTTCTGGCATGAGAGGAAATCTATAACCAGACATACAGTATGCATTTAGCCGTTTCTGCTCTGTCCCTGGGCCACAGTGGGCCAGGCTCAACACCAGCCTTCTGAGATGAGTGATGCTTATCACCCTGCCCTTTATTTAACAAAGGAAACGTTGGTCCGTTTTCCGTTCCCTTTCTAAAATTAAGGAAACACAGAACACAATAATATTATCATATCTGCGTTGTCGGGTGGAAACCTTGTATGTCCAAAACTGTTCGTTTTGTATTTATTATTTAAAAAATTAACTGAACTAGTGAAAACAGCCGATCTACAAGCACAAAACGCCTCGCGGTGCGAGGCGTTGTGTGCTTGTAGATCTGCTGTTTTCACTACTTTTGTGCGAGGGCCTTGTATGATGAAGCAGGGCTTTACTTAAAGAAAAACATACAAATGTTAAACATGGAGATACGAGGTTTCTGCCCGACAGTGACGATATATTATATTAAGCGTTTTATGTACAGGTTTGGTCTGAGCATTTCCATAAATCCGGGTAGTTTGATCATAGAAATAAGTCGCCATCAGCAGCGGTCGCGCACGGGGAGAGGCCTTTTAGTGAAAACCTTGCATCTCGCTGAATGCGGCTCAGCGTGGCGAAACCATGGGCTGATTTTGTTGTTTATTTTCCTGCTTCACCGTAAAAAAAGGAAGCAGGAGGCTGCATAAGGGTGACCTTAAGGATGGTGATGTAAGCCAGTGGTTCTCAACCTGTGGGTCGAGACCCCCAAGGGGGTCTAAAATACCTTTTTAAAGCTAAAATGGAATGAAATGAGAAAAGACCATTGCTGCATTAAACGTAATCAACAAACTATACAATAAAAACAGGTCAAACATTGGCCGAATATAAGAAACAGGCAAACAATTTGACAATAGCTGTTCTACAAGCTGTTTTGGCCCCGACTCCGAGCTTGAAGATCGGACATTTTCACAATATTCATCAGCGGAACTCGAGACAAACTAAATGTAATGCCTCAACTCCCACAATTCCAAGTGCTTGGCAGTTCAAATATGATACTTTTGGAGGGTCCCCATAGTTAGAAAAACATGATTATGTTGGCCGATCGAGGCATGAAAAGGTTGAGAACCACAGACGTAGGCAACGCAGCTGCTGCAGCTAATCAAATATATAATGGATGAGTTCGATTTAGGTGTGTGAGGAATCTGTAAGCATTGACCGCTGTGCGGTGGCACACCCATGGTTGAGGGGCACACCTAAATCCAACACACCCAGGGGTTCTCAACATGTGGGTCAGGACCCCCAGGGGGGTCCCAAGACTATTTTAGGAGGTCCCCAGTTGATTAACTTAATGTGCCACATTGTTTTCTCACTCAACAGTAAACAAACCAACATACAGTTTAAGGGTATAGAGGGTATCTGCACATTTCTAAAGTTACAATTTAAGGACTTTTTAATACCTCTAAAATGACAAATGAAACATTGGCCAAATTGAAAATAGCCGACCTACACGATCACAACAACTCGCAACGCGAGGCGTTGTGAGCATGTAGATCTGCATATTTTCACAATAGAACTGTTATACAAAATGTAATGCCTCAACTATGAGTGCTCGTCAGGATAGGGGGGTTAGAATATGATTCTTTTGGGGGTCGCAGCCTGAAAAGGTTGAGAACAACTGCCCTAGCCTGCCATGCTTTAGGATTTGACATCGCAGATTGGGATTCCATAGATACAGTAAAACCCGTATCAAAACCTAGTTTGATAATGCGTTAGGCCACAGACCCCCGTCCGTGGCCTAATGCTTTATCAAACTAGGGGTCCTTGAAATTAAAAAGGGTTGAGAATGAGAATCACTGCCTTTTACTTTATCCATGCACCACAAAATAGGACTTTGAATTGAGATGTGATATTAAGCTTATGCATTACAGAATACATAAGTGCTGTAAATCTTTATCACATGATCCTGTTTTCTGATACTAAGGCATCCAAGCCTAAAACAAAGGGCGTGGCAAGTCGAAGTGCCCATCACATGACAATCCAGAAAATTAGCTATGTATGTGGTTCATGATGTGTGTTTGGAAGACAGCAATAAGGAAATGGGTCTCTAAAAACAATGACTATGACTTGTTGTTTATAGATGATTAGGCTATTGTTTCTTTTTATTCAGTATTCACAGAATATTCAGGGTTGGGGGGCAACAATGGCATCAACAATGTTGTCACACATAAATATCCGTGATGATATGGCATTGATTCAACAAATAAATCATGGAAGGTCCTGCACAATAACCTCAATGCACAATGACTGAAAGCCATTTGTAATTGAACAGGTTTAATATAAGAATCCTTTCAAATTCCCTTCGTCTCATCGCATCATGTTACTTCAATACTTCTGATTTAAATATTAATCGATCCACTTAAGCTATATATACAGTATATATGACACACTCACTTGCTTGGGCATCAACACGTCTTCATGATGTTTCTTTCTTATTATTTGTGATAGGGCAGGGAAGTAAACAAAGTGTTTCCATAAGGCTATTATTGGCTACCAAATAGGCCTATATTCCTCCTGCCTATTATAGCTTAGGCATATACAGTATATAGCCTAGCCTACAAGGTTTACAGATACCGTCACATTATTTTAGTCAAACAAATAGCCTAAGCTGGCACGCACAATCTTATGTTATGCCTGGTGTCAAACAACCTGTAGCCTATATATTAGGCCAGGGGTTCTCAAACGTGTCACATGCCTGCGGACCCCCTTTTGAAAATATGTGCCAGGGACCCCCTATAAGACAAGATCTTTACAACTCTAGCCGTGATTCTCAACCATTTTAATTTCAAGGAACCCCAGTTTGACATGCATTAGGCTGGGACTCCAATTTAGGGCCTATATTGTAAAATTAAAGTTAATTTAACACAGAGTGTACTAACAGATGGACCTGTACCCATAAGGGTCCATTTGGTTCCACGTACACTATCTGAGTTACAAACCCATAAAGGTCCATTTGGTGCCTAACTATCTATCGCTGGGGATCCCCTAGGACCTCCACCAAGGACCCCTGGGGGTCCCCGGACCCCACTTTGAGAACCAATGGCGTAGGCCACACTTTACGCAACATACTCTGGCTCATCATCATGGCCATATCTATGTGAATAGCGCTCCTTACGACTTTCCGTAGGGACCGCAGTGCGGATCGGGCCACGCCCACTAGCCGGTAGACAGACAGCTGGATGCGGGACGTGCCTGTGGTGTGTGTGGGGTGATGATGCATGCATGTGGCGGACACATAATGATGATGCGCCCCGAAAACAGACGATCTCAAAGCTCACAACAATGAATTTAGCACAAAGGGCAGGGTAATATTCTGAAGCCATAGCCACTAGTTGGGTAGCCTAATAAAGGTATCATCATTTGAAATAATGGCAGATCTACAAGCTCACAAACCCGCCCTTGCATCATATCATATGGCATCGCTTTGATTGTCACACATTTGTGTCAATCAGTGCGCATTTAACGCGCAGCAACCCATTAATGGATTAAGATCTTAACGGATAAACGTTTCGGATAAAGGCTATTGGATAATATAGTTTTGCCATATTGATCCCCAGCCCCTCCCATCATTATCAGGCCTATGTCATCAATTCTAGTTTGACTTTAAAGAGGCCACCACCAGACAGTGAGACCTTATAACTTCCCTGAACCCGAACCCCCCCGTGTATTGTTTCTATGAACACCGATCGTGATCACCAAAACACCATTTGCCTTTGTTTTGCTTTTTCATATCGGAATAACAGCCCGATCATGGGGCCAATGTTGTCAGCATCCATAGCGCGCAGACACGTGGATCATCATCAAGTCCGCTAAAAGAAATACTAAAGCTGACAAGAATGATTCAGCATCTTTCCTTCTCCCATCCCATCCCATCTATGCGTCAATAGTCAAGGCTCGGCCACCGTAGCGCTGCCTTTCTTTGGCCGCAGTCCAAGATCTGTATGAGTAATCGGCGCCCCTTCCCCTGTAAACACCTGCTATAGCCTACGGATGGGGAGGGTCGGGACAGACAGTAACTAAAGGGGGAGGTGGTGGGGGGTGGTATTGTTTCAGGGCGTTTTTCCCCTTTTCACAATCAGAATCATCTCCAATCTGTCCTGAATTCCGCGTGAGGATTTTATGTATTCCCATGTGTGCGACACCGTCGTACGGAGGGAGCACGGAATAGGCTACAACAACATTATAACTTCAACGCAGTTGTTTCACCATAACACGCTTTTTGTGATCTAGAGAGTTGTGTGCGCCTGTTGACGCCCACCGCCGGACAGCCCAGAGGCGTCAATTGGGGTATGGCAAAGCTACGGCAGCTGCCATACCTTGGCGACAGGGGGGAAATAATAAAATGTATTTCTTAAAATAAATTCATCGTGCCTGTTGCTAAGGTATGGCAACACGACTGGTGTCTTGCACGCGCGCCCTGTTGCCATACCTTAGCTTTTTCTGAACTGACGCCACTGCGGACTCTAAAAAAGCTCGCTCCTCTGGAAAAAATGCCAACCCAGCCTCTCCTCTTCTCCTCTCTCAGGCTCAGCCTTACCTTTCTCGATGTCCGCAATGGCACACTTCAAGTGCTCCTCCGCCACGATCTCGCCGATCACCACCAGCAGGTAGAATTTGCTGTCGACAAAGTGCGTGGACGTCGGCGAGGCCATGGCGTTGCCGCCGCTGCTGCTGATGATGCTGCTGCTGGTGCCCAACGTTAGCGTCTCCATCACCGCTGCGGATTCCACAAGAGTCGCCATCCTCCTCTCCTCAGATCCTTCTGTGTTTTCCACCACGCACGCACGGCCCCAAACACTCACACGCGCGCGCTCGCGCACACTCTCACACGCGCACTGTCACGCACACACACACACACACACCGTTAGCCAGTGAAGCAGGGAGGCGTTGGATCTCCAGACTTGAGCTACAGTATAGGCTGAACGCCGATAGGAGTGGCCCCAGCCCTTTTATACCCGCAGACCAGACACCGTCACCACGCACTGTGTGTGTGTGTGTGTGTGTGTGTGTGTGTGTGTGTGTGTGTGTGTGTGTGTGTGTGTGTCTCATATTCAGTAACCGGGGAGAAGGAGGAGAGGGTGAAATTCGCACACTCACAGGCTGATGTCATCCTTCAGTGAGCTCAAAGCAACTGGAACAACAAAGAAAGACACATGTATAAATGTATATCCAACACAAGTATAAATAGATAAATAGTGTAAAGAAAGAAAACAGAGCAACTGAATGTAATTATATGGCATAGTAGCAGGTTTAGGCATAGTAGCATTCACCAGGTTAGCATTCACCTGCGTGGGACTAATGGGGAGGAACAAATGCTCTACCACTGAGACATGGGCTTCTTGCAGGGACAGCCCATAAGGTGAACTAAAACAAGCGCTCTAACCCCATATACCCTATATATTTATTCATGAACATGTTATCCTAATATTCATGATGAAATAGCAAAATAATAAAACTACTCGTTTGTGAAAGGAGTGGGCAGTTCAGAAACCCGCCTACCAGAGACATCATCATCGACGGGGAATCCAAGATTATAAAAACTGCATGCAGGCTTTCTATTCCTGAAAGGTTACCATGCTATAATGAAAGCCATTGTTCTAGTGATAATACACGTTTAAATGTTTAAAAAAAAAATCCACCTGTAGATCTGCATAACGATGATGTCACTGGTAGGCGGGATTCTGAACTGCCCACAGCCCTCCTCATATGTATAGTTATTTTATGTGAACATTAGGCTATGTGGAGATAGGTTGAAAAGTGGTCAAGTTGTCCTTTAAAAGGATGAGGAGCCCTGGCTATATGGCTAATAAGCCAAATATGCCATATTACATTATAATTGGCTACAATGTAAAATTAAAAACTCCTTAAATATTTTACCAGTAAGACTCCCTAATCGGGAGATAAGCAACCGTCAGGTCATTATATATATATTATTATTATTATTATTTTGTATTTTAATAAAGGGGCTGTTGTCTGTTATTAAAAGCAACAATATGAAACAGCTGCATGTGTTTGTGAGGGAGTCCTGTTTCGTATAATAAAATGTCAGGAAACAGGGAAATTGACCCCTTACTTGATGGCGACCATATTTCAATCAATGTTTCTAAATAACTGCCCTATTTCTGTTCACTAAACAGTGGTTCGCACCTTTTCTGACTACTAGTTAAAGGGGAGTACCACTAAGCACTAATATTCAACATGTAACTATGTCAATATACCTTAGAGTTGTTGTTGTGAGGAAATAGAACAATGAAGTCATGACGTGACTCGCTCATCCCCTGGTTCCACGGAAGTAATTCTCTATGGAGAATAACATTGGGTCATCTTAAATCGTCTCATATAAGCATTGTGGTCCAAAAATAAACAAATGGTCTTTGCGATATTGTCGACGAGGTGGCTCTGTATGGTTTATGATAGTCAGTCACTCATAAGTGATAAAGCCAGCGAAAATGTAACTAATTCGGCGACAGTAACAACGTTTTTTCACCATCAGTTTATTCTTCATATTTATATGAGTCAAACCGCTGAGATCATTTGAACACAGTTCTTATATGACGCGATATGAAAAAAGGTCTAGGGGAATTCAGAATGGGGGAAGAAAACCGCAAACCAGGTAGGATGTGTAAATTACGTCACACTTCACTACTCTATACCGGTAAGAAAAAGGTCATGTGACTTCATGAAGATGTATACTCTTTGGCTTGCAGAGTACACCTTCCCCTTTAAGTGCATGGTCAGATGTGTGGGCCATGTGCATTTCCAGAGCATTTTAATCCATTTAGGCCTAGAATTATGGAATGCTTTAACTTGAAAAATAGCAGATATACAAACTCGGTGCCGCGCTGCGAGCTTGTAGATCTGCTATTTTTGAAAAATCATAAAAAATGTGTGCAAATCTTTGAATATCTCATTTTTAAAGTGAACATTTGTAACTCAAATATTTGCTTCTGGGGGGTCCCTGATACAAAATATTTTGAGACGGGGGTCGGTGGCCAAATACATGTCATTCTAGGGGTCCTTGACATGAAAGAGTTTGAGCACCACTGACGTAGAAACATGCATTTTTCAAAAAACCTTTAGAAGACACTTATAGAATCGGGTCAATTCAAACGTTCACGATTTTTCTAAAATAGCAGATCTACAAGCTCGCAAGCGCGGCACTCGGTGCCGCGCTGTGAGCTTGTAGATCTGCTATTTTTTTTATAGCTAAAGCATAAAATAATACGCAATAATGCGTACCCGTTCTAATGATCAGTCCAACGATCAGAGGAACTAACATAGTAGGATTTAAGTTCCCATGTCTGCTCATTTCTTTGCGTCATTGCTTCCAATTTCAGTTGTTTATCCTGACTGTTAGTCTGACTGTTAGTAAGGGAATATTGATAAAAACCTGGGAATAAATTCCTTACCAAACAATTTCTTCACCAATGTGTTCGTAAAGGTGTCTAGTAACATATCTAACAAAGATTGAAATTCAACATCCCTAGGAAAGTCTTTGACAGCTAGAGTAATTCTGGGTCTCATTCACTTGCTATACACTGTACTATAAGGGAAAAAATGACTCCCAAAAAATATGCTTTAACTGGGATGTGAGGGGTCTAACTAGTTGTTTTTAATTATTCTGAATCCATTGCAAGCATTTGTTTTGCACGAAAAACATTCATTGGGCTAAATACAGCCCATAAAAATTATGGTTTAGTGATGAGTTATCACTTTTCACAGTGGTATGGGGGTCCATTTTTAGCCCAAGGAATGTTTTTCGTGCAAAACAAATACTTGCAATGGATTCAGAATAATTAAAAACACCTAGTTAGACCCCTCACATCCCACTTAACGCATATTTTTTGGGAGTCATTTTTTCCCTTTTAGTAGTGGGAAGTGAATGAGACCCAGAATTACCCTAGCTGACAAAGATTCTCCTAGGGAGGTTGAATTTCAATCGTTGTTAGATATGTTACTAGACACCTTTACGAACACATTGGTGAAGAAATTGTTTGGTAAGGAATGTATTCCCAGGTTTGACAGGTATTCTGCTAATTTTCCCTGACTAGGGTTTATGGGTTATTCTCTCACCGTGAAAGAAACCAAACTAAACGTTTCACGTGAAAGAAATATCAGAACACAGACGAGTGTTAAAGACAGGGGACAACAGAGCCTCTGGGGAAAGACAAATCAAAAGATAAAAAACATGACAGCAAAACGTTGTTGTCGGGGGGGAAACCTTGTATGTCCAAAAACCGTTCGTTTTTATCATTTAAAAAAATGAACTAAACTAGTGAAAACAGCCGATCTACAAGCACACAACGCCTCACACCGCGAGGCGTTGTGTGCTTGTAGATCTTCTGTTTTCACCATTGTTGTGCGACGGCCTTGTACGATGAAGCAGGTCTTTACTTCACGAGAAAACATACACATTTGAAACTTGGAGATACGAGGTTTCTGCCCGACAGTGTGTGTGTGTGTGTGTGTGTGTGTGTGTGTGTGTGCGCGCGCGTGTGCGTGTGTATACATATGTGCGTGTGCAGTGTGTGTGTATGACTGTCAGTTTTACCAGTACGTTTGCTTATGTGTAATGCGAAGTGCAGAATATGACGCACGCACGCACGCACGCACGCACGCACGCACGCACGCACGCACGCACGCACGCACGCACGCACGCACACACACACACACACACACACACACACACACACACACACACACACACACACACACACACTCTCTCTCTCTCTCTCTCTCTCTCTCTCTCTCTATTTACAAAGGGGGTTCCCTCTGACAGGCTTCACTAATGTGATTCTGTCTCATGGACGGGGTCACACAAGGTGCTTTATTGACTTAAAAACGTCATCCCTAAGGGAGCAGCCAGACATGGGGCCCCCCCCCCCCTCGGCTGCACCTTACATATAAATATTTCAGCAAAAGGGGGGAGGGGGGTTCCAGGGGCCCTTGGGGGGGTTGTAGGGGGGGTCCACGGCATAGTTCTAGCAAGAAGATCTGTTTAACCCCTTCTCTAACTCTAATATACTTGGGACATACTGTATCTTGAAAAATCTTGAAGAATTTGGAATAATAAAACGCCTCGGGGCGACATGCGACCTCGCCCTTTAGGGTGAGGTTGCGCCAATTCTTGGCCATCTGGCCAGTGATGCATATCGGACCAGTTACCCATATATGGAGACCCCTGCATGATAGTCAACAATGTTATGTCAAAACATGCCCATATGTGGGCATTACCAAATTACCAAATATCACCTGTGATGTCACAGTGACAAGGGAACCAACCCATAGACTGTAAAAATGTGTACACACACACACACAGACAGACATGACAAGACAAGACAAGACAAGACAAGACAGACGGAGACAAGCTGTGACATTTTTCATGGTAAACTGCGACCTTCGGTCGCAACAAGTTCTTAACCCTAGAACACTAACGTAGGGAGATTTTCACCAGGACAATTTTGTTTATGTGATTTTCATAATGTTGCTGATGTCTGAGGTGGGTGGGGTCTTGGGTACCTTCAGGATGATCAGTGACATCATAGGGGTGTGTTTCCCTGCCCCATCCCTGTTTTTCTCTACAGGCAGGTGTCTGGGTGAGTTGCAGCGTTAGTGATTAGGGATGGAGCCCTGATCAAGGGTATAGCTCGATAACCCAATAACAGATTTATTGAGTACCCGGTATCAATAAGCTTATGGCTTATCAAGCTTGTTATTGAGCATATAGCAGCCCATGATGTCATGTTTAAACAATCAAGACAAGAGGCGATAAAGAAATGATTACAGTACTATCCATAATATAAACCATTTAACACTCATTGCACACTAATGAATGATTGTGTTGATGATATTTAATGATATTATTTAATGATAATATTTGTTACTTTTGTCAGTTGTCATCTTCATAGATGGTGGTCAGCCACAAACTCACTATCACAACAACTGGCCAATAAAAAAAGATACCAGTTATGTTCAGAATTTGCCATCTCACATCGTTCCACAAAATATTAGAAAACGCTCAATAGTGGGCTTGATAAAAGCCCGGCTCAATAAGCAGGATCGATAAGGCGCTCATTATCAATAAAAATTAACGAGCTCCATCCCTATTAGTGATAGAGGGTATAAAATAAAATAAAACAGCCCATTCTTTATTGGCTGTTGACTGTGCCAAAGGAGACGTTCCCAGCTCCTTTACTTTACTTTAAGGAATATTTTAAAACAATACCCACCGATTTTGCACCCCCATGATAGGCCTCCCCACCCCTTATATTCAGGTATTATGATTATAGGAGGAAGATCTTTTCAAAAAAGTGTTCAGCAAATGCATTTTTTTTTGTTTTTATGTGGCCACACCCACCTGTTCATTATATATACCTGGTTTTCACCTTTTCAAAAAGGGGAGGGGATGATACATGGTGTCATTAAAGCGGTGTATTTCGATTGGACCTTTTGACTCGAAACCAAAAATACACAGGGAACACACATATTCTCATAACCACACCCGGGGGTCTATTAGAGTATTGTTAACTCCATAGACACTTACGAAACAGAAAATACTATAGAAACTGGTCGAACATTGGCCAAATTGTCAAATAATATGAGAAAATGGGTTTTGGGAGGCGTTGTGAGCTTGTTCAACTATTTTCTCAATATTCATTAGTGGAAACCTAGTCAAACTAAATGTAATGCCTAAACTCCTACACTTGCAAGGTTTGGCGTCCCCAGTTCAAATTATCATTCTTTTTTGTGGGGTCCCAGCCTGAAAAGCTTGAGAACCACTGGTTTAGACAACAAGGCTGGGCTTAAGGGTCACGTGTTGTTGTGGCGGCCACCGGAGGAGGCCTTGGATGATACAGCATAATCAAACATTTATCACTCACAGCTGGGGAAGAAATGGACGGACGCATTAAATATACAAAAGGCTGCGGCCATCACTCTGCAGGACCTGAAGTGATTTTCATGTTGGTGCTTACATCCGAGCTTTATGCCTTGATATACTGTACATGGTAGAAGTTGGACTATTACAGTAATGGTCCATTGTGTGTGTGTATTCGTGTGTGTGTGCGTGCGTGCATGGGTGGGAGGGTGGGTGTGGGTGTGGCCATGTGGGGATTCACAGCAAATTGTTATATTTATAAGGGGAACCACTGTTAATAGATTCTAACTCTTGCTGGAGGGTATGAGGGTCAGGGACGTGCTGGCCATTGGGAAAAGCGGGACAACTCCCGAACGGCCGGTTCATTCCCGGCAGGTCCAGGCCGGCCATGAGGAAAAATAAATAAAAATAAAATGTCGGCCTTCGTTCCATTTTGGGGGCTGGGCGTCCTACAAAGTAAATCGTCACTGTCGGGCAGAAACCAAGTTTCAAATGTATACATTTTTTCGCAAAGCAAAGCCCTGCTTCATCATACAAGGCCGGTGCACAAAAGTAGTGAAAACAGCAGATCTACAAGCACACAACGCCTCGCGGTGCGAGGCGTTGTGTGCTTGTAGATCGGCTGTTTTCACTAGTTTAAATCATTTTTAAAATGATAAATACAAAACAAACGGTTTTGGACATACAAGGTTTCCACCCGACAACAACGAAATATAACTCATGTACAGTAATTGGTCCACTGGCTTGTCACTTGTCATGATCTGAAATGGCAAATCTTTGAGTAGCAGCAGCTCTATGCAGAGAGATCTCTCTCTATCGCGCGCCATGAGGGCCTCTCCAGCTCTTTTTCCCGGGCTGAATCAGGGGCCCAGCACGTCCCTGATGAGGGTAATATCCATGCCCCTGAATTATACATGCTGCTCCTTTTGGGAAGACGTAGACTTCGCTGATATTGTGGATACTTGTGTTTGATACTAATACAGTTTAACAATTCAATTAAAATAAATGTATTCTAACCACATTAAGCCTGGTGTCCCTATTGTGGGTACATTTCCAGAGTCTTTCAACATTTTTTACATTCAAAAGTAGCAGACATTGCAGATCTTCAATCTCACAATGCATTACGATGCAATACTGTACGTTTTGAGGTTATTGCAACTGTAGGTCGCAGTTTACCATCAGAACCGTCACAGCTTGTCCGTATTCGTCCGTCCATCCAGACGGACCTGTACACATTTGTAAGGTCTGTGGGTTTGCCGATCTGACATCACGCTCTGGCTTCACCGCGATGTCACACTAACAGAATCCCTTTTATGCATAAAGGTTCCTGATGTCATCAATATTAAGCCCATATAAACAGGACTTCATATGGGAATGCCCATACCGGTATATGGAGGCCACATCGGCCACATTAACAGAATCCATACATGTATATGGCCAAGAGGACAGATGGCCAAGACAGCCCATATTTGTGTGGCTGGTTCTACAAACAGGGATCTCCATGTATGGGCATAAAAGCGTATGATGTCAGATGTCTTAGACATCATGGGACTTTCACATAGAATAACTGAATAACTGAGTATGTTTGGGCTCTCAAAGCATATCTCCATACAGTACATGGATGGGTACCAGGGGTACCTGGGGCGTCTTACTAGTAGATACGCTATTTTCACTATTTGACGTACTAAGAAGTGTATGTGTGTAGCATAATGCCTGTTATGTTTGTCCACTTAGATGATTGATTGATTGATTGACTGAGGTGCAGGTGTAGGTGTAGTCCGTCTAGGTCTATAGAGTCTAGCACTACAATTTATTTTGTAGTCCTAGACCCTAGGACTACAAAATAAATTGTATAGCACAGCAGTGGTCGGATTCATTCTAATCACCCTTGCACTACTTAATTCACAAGAGCCTTATCACAATAGAGATACAGCCAATATCTTGGATTCTCCATTGTTCAGGGATTTTCCACTTATGTCCATTATGTGAATATAAGTGTTGTTTATGTTCTGAGTGAGATGACACAGGTTTTAAGTCCTTGAAGGCACCGGTGTAAATGAATGACTTCGAACTTAGAGCCTTTGTCTCTAAAAGTGGAGTATGCCTCGGCCCTTAGGTTTAGGCATATAGCTTTAATGAGGTTAGGGTTAAGGTTAAGGGTTAGCTACCATCTGACTAATGGGACATCGGAAACAATGACATGGCACCCATTTTTGGATGCCATGGTAAGTTTCCAAATGAGCGAAGTCGTCCTTTTAAGTGATACTTTAGAGAGTGCTACCAAAACAAGTACTCAAATGCTACACAGTAAACCCATACGTAACATCTGTTTACACGTGCAGATGCAAAGACAAGTGGAGTGCTAGGGGATGAGGTGGAGGTTAAATGCCTAAATAGGTGAGTTGGGAGGACATTTGATCCCAGAAGGTTCATGTTGATGATTTGTTTGGAGACAGCCAGATGCCCTGACTCAACATGGGGCCACAATTGAGATGTTATCATCATGGCGCCACATAAGAGTGCTTAGAGAGAGAGAGAGAGAGAGAGAGAGAGAGAGAGAGAGAGAGAGAGAGAGAGAGAGAGAGAGAGAGAGAGAAGGTCTGCGGTTTAAATAGGCTTCTTATTTAACTGCACTCCTGCAATAATTAGGAGTTTCCGGTGAAGGACCGAACAGAAGACACAGGCTCCCATTATTGCGACCGTAGGTCGCATTTACTATGAAAACCTGCAGCTCATATGCGTCAGTCAGTCACGCCCTTATGTTATGTGTTTCAGTCAGTCAGGCCAAGACAGAATTAATTTGCAAGTTTGACGTCACAGGCCACGGCAACCACACTTGCAAATTAATTCTGTCCTTGTCCCTCTTATGCCCATATATGGACTGGAGATCCCTGATGTCATCAATATTAATCCCACATCTGGGAATGTCCATATATGGACATATTGTGTCATCTCATGACAACCAGTGTGGTTGTTGCGACGCAAGTCACACTTGCAAATGTAATTCCCTTTTATGCTCATATATGGAGTTCCTTGATGTCATCAATATTAAGCCTACATCTGGGAATGCCCATATATGGGCATATTGTGTCAGTCTCTGTTGTTTCAGCCCGAGGTAGCTTCTTTCCCTTTACTGGTTATTGTAGAACAGGGGTGGGCAACTTTGATGATGGAAAGGGCCACTATATTTTCACACTCACTCCAGAGGGCCACAATTCATATACAGGGTTCGCAGCGCGACACGTTTTGAGCTTGTAGATCTGCTATTTTTTGCTATTTTTGAATTGGAATCCTGAATTCTTTATTTTAGCTATTTTTGATTTGGAATCATGAAAAGTAAAACTTTTATTTAATTTCCAATGCATTTATATGCTCTTATGTTAACTTTATGAACTTAAATACAAATACATTGTGCTTAAAAAAGACTAGTACTAGTCATTGAGCTACTAATATGGTTACACTCCGCCATTCCGAAACATCGCCATTCCGCACATTGACTTACATTGTTAGCCTAACCCTAACCCTAACCCTAACCTAACCCTAACCCTAACCCTAACCCTAACCCTAACCCTTACCCTAACCCTAACCCTAACCTAACCCTAACCCTAACCTAACCCTAACCCTAACCCTAACCCTTTCGGAATGGCGATGTTTCGGAATGGCGGTCTGTTGCCACTAATATAGACTGAAGTAATTAAAGCGGGTCATGTTTGGATGTTTGGAATTGTAACAGCTGAAATCAATAATATCAGTATTCTGATATTAACCTGAGGGCCGCATTAGTGAAGGTGGAGGCCGCATGTGGCCCCCGGGCCGCCAGTTGCCCATGTTTATAGCTGTAGAAGATAACTTTTTCATCAAGCGGTTGCATACAGATATTGTATGACACAGTGGTTCAAGTGTAAACTCTTAAGGTGTCAGACCGCCATTCCGAAACGCCGCCATTCCGAACATTGACTAGGGTTAGGGTTAGGGTTAGGGTTAGGGTTAGGGGTAGGGTTAGGGGTAGGGTTAGGGTTAGTTAGGGTTAGGGTTAGGGTTAGGGTAAGGGTTAGGGTTAGGGTTAGAGTTAGGGTTAGAAGTCAATGTTCGGAATGGCGGTGTTTCGGAATGGCGGGGTGTAACCGGGAATGGCGGGGTGTAACCAACTCTTAAGGGGAACACACACTGGACGCGGAGGCGGCGCGGAAGCGGCACGTCAAAAAATACAGCCCCGTTATTTTCAATGAACTAACCCACACCGGCGGCGTCAGACGCGCGCAACCGCGGGTCTGCCGCCTCGTCTGCCGCGCCGATACGCTGCTGTTCTATTTGTCCAGCGTTGCCGCGCGGTGAACATGTTCTCCCATGGTTCTCCCCACCGGGGGAAATGGATGTGCTGTGTGGCAGCGCGCCGCATCCAGTTGGGGTTACCGTGCGGCACAGCCGGCACTTAACGTGCGTCGATACCGCGACGCGACGCTGCGCAGCCGTCCGCGTTCAGTGTGTGCTCCCCTTTACAAAGCTATCCTTCCTGACCAGCTTGTTCATTTTGTTCAGGGGTGGAAAGTAACTAAGTACATTTACTCAAGTACTGTACTTAAAGGAATAGTTCACCCCCAAAATGACTTTTTTTTCCTATTGATTACAAACATTTCTTTTGAATCATTTTGAAATTCTTTAACACAGCTCCGCTCTTCTGGACGGTCCCATGGCACAAAATATTTTCAGATGTGGGTCCGCAGAACAAAATAGCATGAGCAGGGACGTGCAGAGAATGTTATAGAGGCAGGGGCTGACCATTTCTAAAAAGGCCTTTTGGTGGAAATATCGAAAATAGCCGACCTCCAAGCTCACAGAGCTTGGAGATCGGCTATTTTCGGTCTGTGATACCACACTGAAATAACCATAATCAAGTCAATACTGGAGACAATGCTGCATTCAAGTTCAGGAGAGTTTGGACGAGGTAATTCTCTTGAATGCTGCCTTCAGGTATGGCCTGGGAAGAGGGCATTTGCATTTCTTTCACCACAGTAAAAACTGCATTCATGGTCTGGAGAGGGCACTTTTTATAAAGGGGCAGGGGATCAAGCCCCCTTTGATGTCTATGTGTGCACGTGCCTGAGCATGAGGAATAGGCTACTGATTTAGAAGACATGTATGGAATCAGCCTCATGCAGGCCTTAATGGGTTGATGAACACGTAGGCTTCCCCTGGACACACAGCCAGGCAGAGACTGCTAATGCTTTTCCTGGCCTGGTCATTCATAAACCTGATTTTCCGGAGGAAGTAAGCTGTTTAGAAGCCTATGCTGCCAGCGGCCCTGGGTGGCTACAGGGCCACTTGCCACTTGGAACCATCTCAATCAGTCCATGCTTGGAATGTGTAGCCAGGGTCTTGGGATGGTGTGTGGTTTTGCGTCCGTATGTGTGGTTGTGCAGGGGTGTCGCACCAAATTCTGGGCCCTGGGTACAAGGATTCTCTGTGGAACCCCTGTGCTTTAACTATTGAAAAATAGCAGATATACAAGCTCACAGCACTGAGTGCCATGCTCCGAGCTTGGATCAACTTTTTTTGAAAATTTAAAAAAAAAACCTATGTTTCTAGGCCTGGGGCCAATTCTGATATCTTCACAAATTGGTACCACCCAAGGTGACCGTACATTTTTTACATTTTTGACTTCCTACATGTCTCTAGTTTACATTTTGGTATGATAACCCTTTCTGATACCCAGCTTAATTGATGTTATCACCCGCTAGAGTCGGTCTCCCATCGACTTTCTATACAGGAGGAAAATACCCAGAAAAAGATTTTTTTTCTGGGTATTTAAGGAGGATCTGAGGGGTCTAACTAGGGGTTTGTCATGATGCTGAATCCATTGCAGGCATTTGTTTTGCACAAAAAACATTCAGTGGGCTAGAAATGGCCTCAGAAAACAATATATGTATGGGTGAGTATTCATGTTAGTCGGAGGCCTTAGGGGTTTTTTTTCTCGTGCTAATCAGTCTAAAAGTGCAAAATTTTGCACAGATGTAGCTCAGGGCATGCTCTAATGATTTAGCTGGGGTGCCCGAGTCGGCGACCTTCGGGGTCGCCACAGCACCCACAAAACTCTGAAAAGTGATGACTCATCACTTTTCATCACTAAAGTCGATGGGAGCCCAACTTGATTTGGCCGCTGTGGCGACCCCGAATGTCGCAGACTCGGGCGCCCTAGCTAAATCATTAGAGCATGCCCTGAGCTACATCTGTGCAAAATTTTGCACTTTTAGACTGATTAGCACAAGAAAAAAAACCCTAAGGCCTTCGACTAACATGAATACTCACCCATACATGTATTGTTTTCTGAGGCCATTTCTAGCCCACAGAATGTTTTTTGTGCAAAACAAATGCCTGCAATGGATTCAGCATCATGACAAACCCCTAGTTAGACCCCTCAGATCCTCCTTAAATACCCAGAAAAAAAAATCTTTTTCTGGGTATTTTCCTCCTGTATAGAAAGTCGATGGGAGACCGACTCTAGCAGGTGATAACATCAATTAAGCTGGGTATCAGAAAGGGTTATCATACCAAAATGTAAACTAGAGACATGTAGGAAGTCAAAAATGTAAAAAATGTACGGTCACCTTGGGTGGTACCAATTTGTGAAGATATCAGAATTGGCCCCAGGCCTATTCTATGTCAGTGGTGCTCAAACCTTTTCATGTGAAGGACCCCCAAAATGATATGTATCTCGCCACGGACCCCCATCTCAACATTTCGGTCCAGGGACCTCCCAGAAGCAAAATTTGAGTTACAAATGTTTGCTTAAAAAATATTCAAAGATTTGCACACATTTTCATGACTTTTCAAAAATACCAGATCTTACAAGCGGTGCCGCGCTGTGAGCTTGTATCTGCTATTTTTCAATAGCTAAAGTATATAACATAACTAGGGCCCCTCCACCTTGGGCCATAGTAACTCAGTCCCACTTCCCCCCCCTTGTGACGCCCTTGTGTATGTGTACACACACAAGGGGCAGCAGATGAGAGGGCCTGTAAGCATTCTTACATTGCCAAAGCATTACAGTATGATACAAACATGTAATTAGATATAGACTGATGCCAGGTCATTGTTGATCTGGCATCCTAGTGTACTTGTGTACTTGTTTCAATGTACAGATTATTGATGCTGATTCTTGGTTTACCTAAGATCCAAGATGACTATATCTATGCATTTGATGTAGCCTATTACCTTGACTCCATCGTACGACAACTTATAAACAAAGCGTAACCCTGGAGACTTGACATTTAGTATTAGGTCTTATGATCAAATCAAGAAATCTTTGCCATGGACACGTTTGTGTACGGACATGTTGTTGACCCCTGCTTCCAACAGCACTGTTTGAAAACTGTGGCCAGCAGAATAGTCCTTGATGACAGGAAATAACTGGAGACCTGATGGGGGTCTGCAAAACAAATACTGTATATACAAATTATTATTATTCTTTTCAGGAGAGCTCTCATAAAGCAACAATATCTCAGCATTATAACTGCCTGCTTTGAATCATACATTTGGGATCAGTTTTACAACAATGCTGTAAAAATAGAGCTATACAGGTAGCAGTAATGAACTGGTAAGGGCAGCATGTGCATGTTGGACATGGACATTTAACTTGACTGCTTGCACCCCCTGCTGGTAACAGGGGATATAACCTACTTATCACCAATACTAGCCTCGGGATCCAGGCATTTCATTCAAGAAATATATATTGTAGATGCACGATACGAAGATTTGGTCATCACATTTGCAAAGACCTGTGATAAAAGGCTCTTCTGGTGGTATACATGCATGAAAATGGCCATGCCAACTCCCAACATCCCCAAAGACATGATACCAGCACTATATTTAATAATAATAGTTACCTTCTTCCTCCCGAGGGGGGAAATCGAACAAGGGACAACCAGGGGCTCTGGTTCCCCGGCAGGCTCCCAACCATTCAGTTATGCCGCCCCCTATTTGCCCTCAGTGTGAAAACAAAACTTGAAGAAAGGGGGGGTTTCTTCTGCAATAAACTCCATTCTGTTATATCTCCCCTCCATTATACCTCCCCTTTAATAATACCAAATTGTATTGTGTTTTATATCATTTTTATCGTTGATTCGTCACCTTTACAACGAGGTACAGTTTGTAAGCATTGGGCATTCGTGGAATGAGCAACACTAAACGTGTGGGTAGCGCCGACCCAAAACATGCCAACATTTGGTCCATTATTTCCCCCCTTTAATTATGACAAATGGTATTATGTTTGATATCATTGTTATCGTTGATTTGTCACCTTTACAACGGGGTACAGCTTGTAACGAGGCACGTTTGGCTGTGTAGCTCTTGCCTCGAATGCCCGATGCTTACAAGCTGTATTTCGTTAAAGGTGACGAATCAACGATAAAAATGTTATAACACAAAAAAAATGTATTACTACAGGGGGAAATATAATAGACCGAAGTCAGGTTTCCTTTCTTTTTGTGCCGAGTTTAGATTTCCCATAACTTGCTCTGCCCAGGTGAGTGTTACATGTATGAACATTGCTATGCCGCCTCTAAACAGCCCTAGAGACAGATGGCAGCACTATTTGAACCCACTGATTCCAAAAACAGAAGTGAAAGGTGGGGGGGCCTTATTCAGCTATTTAAACGTGCGTGCCAACTGCCAAGAAATAAACCCACCTCGACAGAAATCTCGCCTCACAATACTTTAGACAACTCAATAGGACTACATGTACATTTCTCTGAACTTTGACCTTAAACCAACCACATACCTTCATGGTCAATTCACTTATTCTTTCCAAACAATGTGAGAAGGTCATCTATCACTGCCACTGGTCAACATGGGCAACATTTTACTGTGCCACATTGGGGAAATCTCGCCTCACAATCACCTACACAACTCAACGCATACCACCTTTCACCAAACAAGTTCCTCAGTAGGTCTATTCACTGTTATGGAAACCACGGGAGAAGGTAATATTCTATCACTGGTAAACATGATTTTACAGAGCCAAACTGAGAAATTCAAATTCAAATATGCTGTATTGGCATGACAAGCATTCCTACATTGCCAAAGCATTACATACAGTATGATACAAAATAATTAAAGGTGTCAAAATTATCGCGTTAACGGCGGTAACTAATTGTTTTTATTAATTGCGTTAAAATATTTAACGCAATTAATCCAAAAGCAGAATGACCGGCCGTGGAACACTGTCTGCGGTGGAACACTGTCTGCGGTGGAACACTGTCTTACTGTAGCCTATAGCGCAGCCACTAAGCTCCTCCATCCCCCCTCCCCTTTGTACACACTACACACGAGCATGATGTCAGACTCGGCAGTCAGCAGCGAGGGAGAGCTGCTGTCTCAAAGTGAAACAGGATTTAGATCATTCACTGGAATAATACCTGATGATTATCATAGAATACATCTAAAAAATATATAGTCTACTCTAGCCTACTTCTACCTCTGTTCCTAAAATCCGCGATGTTGTTGGTGTGCTGGTCTGGGTGCTCCAAACTTACTTGGATCAGATGAAAGACGCACGGTAACACTGCCAGGCATGACATTAGCTTAACGATCGCCTAGCTTGTTGAAAATGCGACCCAGATAGATCTGACGACATGCAATCAACACGTTCAGCACAACATTAATGGCAGCAGTTACAAACGCTTGTTTTCTCTGTCTCGTGCACGTGTGTCAGCTGTTTTATCTGTAACCTAGATGTCAAATAATTCTGTGTTATATTGCAGTGGTTCTCAACCTGTGGGTTGGGAACCCTAGGGGATCCCCAATTTTATTTTGGGGGGTCCCCAGATTTTAAGCTCAATGTTAACATTGTTTTCTCACTCAACAATAAACAGACCAACATACAGTAGGCCTATAGGTGTGACATCTGCACATTTCTAAACTGAATTAAGGACCATACCTCTGGTCAAACATTAGTCAAATTGTCAAATATTAGAGGCAGAAATTGTGAAAATAGCAGATCTACATGCTCACAAGCATGTAGATCTGCTATTTTCACAAGCAAACAGTCAAAACTAATGTAATGCCAACTTCTACAATTCCAAGTGCTCGTCAGGGTGGGGGGGTCCCCAGTTCAAATATGATTATTTTGGGGGTTCACAGCCTGAAAAGTCATGTGTAAAGGCCCATTCCCACTGGGCCAGATAACAGATAAAAAAATCTCTTTCTCCAGATATTTTTCCATTCAAAGTGGATGGTAGATAGGCCTACAGATAAAAAAAAATCTCTGTCTGATTTTATTTATCTGTATCTACCATCCACTTTGAATGGAAAAATAAGAGATAAAGAGATTTTTTTTATCTGTTATCTGGCCCAGTGGGAATTGGCCTTAAGCCAGTGTTTTAGACGTAGCCATAGGCCTGTTGTATAAATATTTGCTATTGCTACACAATAAATGGTAAGGTAAAAAAAATGTATAAATAGTAATAATAATAACAATAATGATAATAAACATATATATAGGCCCACATATTGTATGACAAATGTATCTTTGCCTTTAGCTTGCCATTACCGCAACAATATACATAAAGAAATGGCATATTTTGGACATAGTTCGATTCGTGATTAATCATGATTAATTAATTTTTGAGCTGTGATTAATCTGATTAAAAATTTTAATCATTTGACAGCCCTAAAAATAATACATATTCAGAATCAGAACAAACAATATAAACAAGACAACGAAAAAATATACGCAAAATGACATTAGTCTATTCATTGTGTTTATAGTGTTCAACCATTGTCCCTCATTTTGTGGCAGGCGGCTACATATTTTGCTGCCAACCTTGAACATTTGGCTTTCTCACTATAGCTAATAGGGGATTGCCTGTATAGTCAAACTGTATCTTAGTTTTTGCTATTTGTGTGAATTTAGGGTAGTAATTCTTCTCTTATGGGTTTGTATTTGTCACATGTAGTCAAGAAGTGGAGCCCTGTCTCCATCACCTCTTGACCACAGTGAGAACACAGCCTGTCCTCTATGGGCAGCCAGGTTTGTCGATGTCTGCCTTTTTCGATGGCCAGTCTGTGCATACTCACTGAGTCTGTACATTGTTAAAGTTTTAAACGACCTACAGTACACCGACTACGTTCTTGTGGTTGGCACAACACAGTCACCTCATTCCCTCCATATTCTCTGACTATAGTCTGTTTTAACCCAGAGCAAAGAACCCTTTATTTACCGCAGTGGTTCTCAACCTGTGGGTCGGGACCCCCAGGGGGGTCCCCAAATAATTTTGGGGGGTCCCCAGATGAATAACATGATGTACAACATTGTTTTCTCACTCAACAGTAAACAAACCAACACAAAGTTTAAGTGTATAGCGGATATCTGCACATTTCTAAAGTGACAATTGAAGGACTTTTTAATACCTCTAAAGTGACAAATTAAACAATGGCCCCATTTTCAAATATTAGAGGCAGAAATTCTGAAAATAGACGATCTACATGCTCACAACGCCTCGCGTTGCGAGGCGTTGTGAGCATGTAGATCTGCTATTTTCACAATAGAACCGTGTTATACAAAATGTAATGCCTCAACTCTTAGTGCTCGTCAGGGTGCCCGGTTAAAATATGATTAGGTTGAGAACCACTGATTTACAGTACCCTCCTTTTATTTAGCATATTCTAATTCACCATACAACCATTGTCACATCAAAAACAACAGACATTCAACTTGTGTTTTCCACCAGTTACTTTTGGAGAGCAACAGTCGTACAACTAAATATAGGCCTACGAATTGTTCTTATAACCTCCCTATTCTGCTGGCCCGTCTGTTCAGATCCATGGGCCAAGTCATTCAATGCCTGTGTGTGACAGCCAGATGGAGCAGTTACACAAACATAATAACTAGCCTGATGCTAGATTAGATATTCTCAGTGAACCTTTATCATTTCAAGGACGCCCCAGTTTGAAACGCATTAGGCCAGGGGTGCCCAAAAGGTAGATCGTGATCTACCAGTAGATCACAAAGGCTGTGCAGTTAGATCACATGACATGCCCTACAAATATATAATTCAAATGTAAAGAAAAATATTGATAAACAATTCTGTCACATCTTCATTCATGTCACTTGAATTAAGGTGACTGATTGATTGACATAAAAAGGGGCCTGTCAGCTCCCTTCATGGCTTCTAAAGTAAGCATTTTCAAGAGTCAGTAGCATTACAAATAACGCCAAAAACATACCACTTCCACACAGAATGGGATGAAGACCTTTTCCCCAACTGTTTCCCATTTCAAATGTGTTTGTCTTATATGTAACGCCAGTGCCACTATTATTCCAAAGCCACCTCAGGTACATCCTTATTGGGGTGGATAGATCATGTCGAGCTGGTCATTTTAAAAGTAGCCCTCAAGTCAGAAAAGTGTGGTCACCCCTGCATTAGGCCATGGAACCTCATTTGATATAGCCTATCCTCTTTCATTTCTGGGATCCCAATCCACACTGAAATCCTCAGGGTTAATTTAACTTTGAGCAAGTACCATTTGTACACTCTCAGGAGTTACAAACCAGTAAAGCCCCTTTTCGACTGCAGCTTTAGCACCACACTACACGACACCACACCGCACCACATAAAAATATCTACATTTTCCATTACACAAAAGTACCCCTATCGGTAAGAGACAAATTGACCCTATAATTATATTACACTATAAAGGATTATAACTGTGTTTATAACACAATAGAATCTATTCCTGGTGGTCTAAATGAAAAGTCAGTGAGTGATCAATCATTATGAAGTGTTTGGCCCTGTTTTTTGACCTAGCTCAGACCTACTCTAGATTGGATACGTTTTAGTACCACGTTGAGTACCACTTTCACACCACTCTACTCAGGTCCTTGTAGTGGAAAACCTGGCACAAGTGGGCGGTGTGTGGAGTGGTGTGGTGTTGGGCCATGTCAGTGGAAAAGGGGCTTAAGTGTCCATTTGGACCACCTGGTGACCCGTGCCGTGTAATCTACCCCACCTAAACCAGGGGTGTCAAATAGGGATGGTCCGATCAGGTTTTGTGGAACCGATCAGCGAGCACCGATCACAAAAGTTTGATCACCCGATCCCGATCAATCACCGATCCGATCAAGTTATTATTTATATTTTCTAAATGTTAATGTTTTAACTTTATTTCATTCATTCACTCATGAATTCATTTATATATTTGCCTTATAGTTATTTACCAGCATTACTATGTATTTATTATCATAGCAGTAACTAATTATTCCTTCAGCACTGTGGAAATCAATACCCCAAAATGGCCTCAAGTGGGCATACTGAACGGCTGGTTGATCAGATGCACCGATCCGATCGGATCGGTGAATTTACCTTTTGATCTAAACCACCGATTATCGCCGATCATGCTTTGATCGGCCGATCCGATCCATTGCCGATTGATCGGTAACATCTCTAGTGTCAAACTCCTGTTTTGGGGGCGAATTGCTGCGCCTAAAGAGGTCCAATGTGGCCTCCGACATGGTTTTCGGAAAAGTAAAAACATACTGTACTAACTGTTATGACTCCACTGCAGTTCTACATTACAGTTTCACTTACTAATATCATTTATAAATTGAATAGGCTCTATGCATATACGACATTTTGTTCTACTTCCGGGTGTCTTTGGACTTCCTTCACAGGTGTTACTGATGATACTAATTAAGGCTCTGTTTGATTTATTGCACAGTGGTTCTTTAATATCAAGGACCCCCATAACTCTGTACAAATGGAATCAACAAATGGAATCAAATGGACCCTTGCTGGTCCATTTGCTTCCATGTGTACACTGTCAGAGTTACACACCTGTATGGGGACATTTGGAACCCACTCAAGAACACTTTGAGACCCACTGGTGTAGCAGAGTGTTTCCAGTGAGCCAACATGCACAATATCAGCACCCTGACTCTGTTTGACCAGAATGGAACAGACCCTTCATTAGTATCATCGGTAACACCTGTGAAGGAAGTCGAAAGACACCCGGAAGTAGAACAAAATGGCATATATGCATAGAGCCTATTGCTCTACTTTCCAATGGATTATTTGGGCTCCTTAAACCACGTCTCATATCTTGTATAGTGTGCAACTGTAATAGCAATAATTAAAGTAGCTATTCTTAATAATAAACAACAATTGCACTACTGTTTATATGGCAATGACTGATACAACAGGTTGGAAAACAAAGCCAGAGACAGCTGTGTAACTGAATGTGTGCGTGCGTGCCCGCAAATGGCCACGGTCCTTAATGAAGTCGCCTTTTGCCAAATGCAGCCCTCACTCCAAAATGACAGTGCTGAGCCTTTGTTGACAGAGATGGACACTGGACACTGGACACAAGCTTATTGCTCTTCATCCTCATCAGCTAGACTCCAAAAGCAGTGGGCTGGACCCTGACAATCCTGATGACCCTGTAATTACCTACAAATACATTTTAGATCAGGGGTCTTCAACAGGGGGTCCTCAGAGTTACTACAGCGGGTCCTCCAAATCTTAGTGTGATAGAAACTTTTTTTCTCCTTTTTTATATTAACCACAAACCCCAGGATCCATATTCTGAGAACTTTAGCCAAAAATAGCAGATCTACAAGCTCACAACGCCTCACGCTGCGAGGCGTTGTGAGCTTGTAGATCTGCTATTTTCAGCAAAGAGGATTGATGTAGAAGGAAAAAAGAGCAGACTAAGTACAGAGTGAAAGGTCAAGTTTATTAAGTATTGACAGTTCAAGTGGTTAAATATCTGATAACACAAATTGACATGAATCCAAAATACACTGATTGGGCTGTCAACGATAACAGCTAGGTTGTGGGGGTCTGCTTCATCTCTCTCTCAACTAAGGGGTCCTTGGCCTGAAAACATTGAAGACCCCTGGTTTAGATTCCTCTTTGTTAAGGCCTTATAAATCAGTAGTTCTCTAACTTTTTTGTGTCAAGGGCCCCCCAAAATGATCTCCTCTCCCCCCATCTGAAAATGTTTCAAAACACTTTCGAGATGTCAAAAAAGAAAAAAAGGACAATAGCTTGTAGATTTTTGAATAGCCAACACCAAAATCGAAAATGTCACAGATGCTTTCCCGGTTTTCATTCCCGGGGTAAAATGACAGATTATTACAGTTGTTTGTTTGGCCGTGTGGCATAGGAATCTGGTTGTTAATGTTGTATGTGCTCTCTGTACCATAATTATTTTATATTCTTATGTGTCGTGTTAGTGTCAGGTTTTGTTTTTTGTGTTTTTTTTAGTATATTGTATATTTGTTTTGTTTTGTCTGAGCTTTGAGTGTGGTCTTTTGTTGTATTGTATTATTTTGTCTTGGATGTCTTTAAAAAAACGAGAAAAAAAACAAAATAAACATATTGTTTAAAAAAAAAATGACAGATTATACCAATACCGATTTATAATAGATGAACATCATCAGTTCGATTAACCTTTTCACCCCTATACTTCACAGAATGCGATTTTTCACTGAGTTCCAGTAAAAAAAGGGGAAACGTTTCAACTTTTGGCCTCGATTAGAACATTCCGTCCCGTGTTCAGCTCTGCACAATCTCAAGCTCTGGTTTTGAAGTTGAAACGTTCAGTTCAGCCCAGGACCAGCAGAAAAGGAAGTTCTCACATCCTCCTGATACTTGCGCTGGCCTCTGCTCAGTAAGCGCTTTGTTTTGGTTCCTGCTAAATTTAAGGCGCAATCGCGTTTTATCTGCTTCTCAGGCCCCGTCTTATCTATGCAGTGACTGAATGATGATCATGTTTACTCAGGGACTGAGTGACTGCATGCATATATTCTATCTTTATCCAGTAAAAAGATACACAAACACATGCTCACAATCAGTATCCTCATGATGATTGCCTACAACGGTGGTTGTAGGAATAACAATTTCAATGATAAACTCTAGGCCTATAGCAGTAGTTTTCAACCCTTTCATATCAAGGTTTATTTATTCTGCATTTGAGCCACGGGCCACCATTTGATGAGATCTAGATCCAAAGCGTAGAATATTTTGTTATCGTTGGATAAGATTGAGTCAAGATAACAATTCTCTAATTGTGAAGCCTTCTTGTAAATTAAGTGATGCAGATGTTTAAGAATAATATAACTCCATTTTTTTTAGTCCATTTGGTTTCATTCTACACTGTCAAGAGTTAAAGATCTATAAGGGTCCATTTGGTTACCAACTCTGCATCATTTAGCCGGGGACCACCTGAACCCCCCAGGAGGGGTCCCCAAATTATTTTGGGGGGTCCCCAGATGCTTAACTTAATGTGCAACATTGTTTTATCACGCAATGAGAAACAAACCAATATAAATTTGTAAGTTTTAAGTGTATAGAGGGTATATGCACCTTTCCAAAGTGTCAATTTAAGGACTTTTAATACCTCTAAAATGACAAATTAAACATTGGCCAAATTGTCAAATATTAGAGGCAAACATTGTGAAAATAGCAGATCTACATGCTCACAACGCCTCTCAACGCGAAGCGTTGTGAGCATGTAGATCTGCTATTTTCACCGTAGAACCGTGTTATACAAAGTGTAATGCCTCAACTCTTAGTGCTTGTTAGGGTGGGGGACTGGGGGTCCCAGTTATATATGATTATTTGGGGGGGTCGCGGATTGAAGAGATTGAGAACCACTGCTCTAGAGTGATGATGAGTGAACACATGGGCCATTATATTTGGAGTTGGACCTGGCCCTACCGCTGGCTTACAACATGAGGAATCAGGAAAATGGGAAGCAGAGAGGGCCTCAGGGCCAGCACCTGCTCTGCACTGTTTCTGTTCTGTGTACAGGAAGTCTGCAGGAAGGTACCGATGTTTCTGGTGTTGGCACATTTCACTCCGGTTTTTTTCATCTCACTCATTTCACTTTGTCTGCTGACCTCACTCAGCAACAAAATAAAAATAAAATAAAACAAAAATAAAAATAAAACAATTCACAGGAGGCAAGCAGTGATCACCCCATGATGTGCACTGCAACGTGGTTTCAAATGCACTACATTGCAGGCGTTTTTTGAGAGTAAAAAACTAAAAAAGAAGAAGAAGACACGTGTGACATGCATGATCTGGGCAGATTGCCCGGGGACAACCCTATGTTCCCCAGGTTCTATGTTCCCCAGGTTCTATGTTCCACACTTACCCCTCAAAAAGGTTCTATGTTCCCCAGGTTCTATGTTCCCCACCCACCCTCCCCACAAAAAGGTTCTATATTCCCCTCTCAACCAAAAACAGGATCTACTGTATGTTCCCCACAAAAAATGTATGTTCCCCACTCAAATGCAGGAAATGGTGGGACATCTTGGCCAGGTGCCCAGATGTCTCCACCCCTAAGTGCCCACTCGTCTATGTGCCCACTCGTCCAAATGCCCACATGGACCTATTGGCCCATATAAGTGGGGAACATAGAACCTATTGTAAGTTGAGCGGGATACATAGAACCTTTTTTGTGGGGGTAAGTGGGGAACATAGAACCTGGGGAACATGGGACCTTTTTTGGATAAGCGGGGAACATATAACCTTTTTTGGGGGGGTAAGTGGGGAACATAGAACCTGGGGGACATAGGACCTTTTTTGGATAAGCGGGGAACATATAACCTTTTTTGGGGGGGTAAGTGGGGAACATAGAACCTGGGGGACATAGGACCTTTTTGGGGTAAGTGGGGAACATATAACCTTTTTTGGGGGGGTAAATGGGGAACACAGAACCTGGGGAACACAGAACCTGGGGAACATAGAACCTGGGGAACATAGGTATGGTCCCGATTGCCCCAGGAAATCTGCCAATCTCAACCCAAAACAACGGGTATGGGTAATCTGAGGCACCCAGTGCTCTAGACCAGGGCTTCCCAAACTTTTCAGGTCGAGACCTGAAAGAGAGATTAGAGGTTTGCCCGGGACTCAAACTAGTGAAATAATAGCAGATCTACAAGCTCACAACGTGTCACTTCGTGCCACGTTGTGAGCCTGTAGATCAGCTATTTTCACAGCTTCTTAAACATTTGTTTTCCAATTCATGGAATTTGCTTTTTCCTTTGATTTCCTCATGACATTACTGATTTCCTCATGACATTACTGAAAATAATGATTGAATTTGTTTTGGATTCATGAAAATTCATTTTGAAACGGTTTTGAAATACCTGTAATTCAAAACAAAATGTAGGAAACCAAGAATAAAGCGATCCATAAAAATGTGTCCGTTACCCACAAATGGGTCCCGAAACCACTGTTTGGGAACCAGTGCTCTCTAGACCACTGCTTCTCAACATGGGGTCCGGTTACTCCACAGTGTCAGTGTGTGTCCGGTCAGGACCCATGAAGCAGACCAGAGAGGAGCAATATGGATCAAGTCAAGCGATTTACGATTTACTTATCACAATTACAAGGGCTTATGGGAGGTGAGGCAGGCTGGGTGAAACAATGAGGCAAGTCCAAACAAGAGAACCGTCTAAATAAGCCAACAGTGGAGTGGCCACCAGTGAAAAGTGTGGGTGTGGGAAAGGCCAATAAGCTTGGAGGCAGTACATGTAGGCTAAAGAAACCTGCTGAACACCACTATACCCATGAGCTGGTTCAGCAGAAGTAGAAGACCAGGGGCGTCAATTGGGTATGGCAGGGGTATGCAGCTGCCATACCCTGGGTCCAGGGGGGAAAATAAACTTTTAAATATAAATCCATGAATGTCTCTTTGTCTATCTGTGCTGGTTATTATGTTGTTAAATTACATAAAAAATACTACAAATGCAAAATGTAACAAAATGGTCACTTTAACAAGATATTATGATTATATTCTCCACACTTGTATTCTCCCCATCTTGAAAATGGTATATTCCCAGGTTCCGCAGGTCAGCTGCACAGGTGCAATCCATTATTGTTAATTGTGTCACGTTTACTAACATGCCAAGTTTAACTGCACTTGAACAACCGTTCCAGGCTGCCATATCCAGCCCAAGAAACTGTAGAAACGGGGGAAAAAAATAAAATGTACTTCTTAAAATAAATGTATCATGCCTGTTGCTAAGGTATGGCAACATGACTGGTGTCTTGCACGTGCGCGAAGGCGCACGTGCAAGACACCAGTCATGTTGCCATAACTTAGCTTTTTCTGAACTGGACGCCACTGTAGAAGACCATCTACACCAGGTCTCTGAGCATATATGTCAAAGGCCGGGTTTCCCAAAGCGAGTTTAGCCCATATCGTAGCTCATGCATGGTCGTAGAGACCACGCCCCGACCGTCATGTTCCTGTGTTCACATGGGTTCGGGCAGAGTGAATTATTTAATTAGCCCCCTGTCAAACGATGATGTCACTGGTGGATGGATTTGACCCACCCACAGCTCTCCTATGAGACCCAGACTGAGTAGGAAAAGATTGTGCTATTTTATCATGAACATTAGTGAGGAGCTGAAGACAGGTTGAAAAGTGGTGAAGTCCTCCTTTAAGTATTTTGAGGTATTTGTACTTTACTTGAGTATTTCCAATTTCCAATGCTTTTACTTCTACTCCACTACTTCTCAGATCCAAATATTATACTTTTACTCCACTACAATTATTTAAAACGATTAGTCACTAGTTACTTTGTCACTGATATGATATGGGGGATGCAGTGATTGCGCCTGGCCAGTGTTAACCATCCTTTGCCAACAGGGATGCCAGCTTGTCACAAACTCGCCCTCCAAAACCACAGCATTTTGGCCAGGCCATGTTTACAGATCCAAGTATAGGGACAGTTATCAGGACACCATGGGACAGAAATCCTTGGGAATATTTGTGGGGGAAAAAAGAGGTGTATTTCTGTCACATGATGGGAGCCAGTGGGCTTCCACGCTTGTGAGTTCAAGATCAACTCCAGACAGAGGCATCTAATTCCACTTACAATATCTATTTAAAAACAAGCACTCCAGTGCTTTAGTTCAGTTACAGATTTGTCAGAGCAAGTTTCACTTTAAGTTGAGTAGTATTTGACCAGGAGTATCTTCACTACAGTATGCTTTGACTCAAGCACCGAGTACTTTGTCCAACACTGTCCAAGACCAATATTGATGCCGCAAAAGAATCACTATTTTATTGCCTCAATATTATGACATACCACATTATCATTATGTTTTTGTATATAGCTTCTCATGGTGAGAGTTGTACCTACACTTTTGTTTATCTGCAGCCGTTTTGTTCATTCCTAAGCTCTTCACTGCAGTTGATGTGTCATTTATTCTATACATGGTTGTTTAAGCACAACAAAAAAAGGTATTATAAAAGTTAATACATCAAGTGAAGACCCAACGTGGTTTATTTGTTACTCACAGTATACAGGTAAAAGCACCGAAAAGGTTTGCATGGCAGGTTTCATAAGACTGTGCTAATAACAAGAAAATGTAACAATAGGCTAATAATGAAGACTGTATGTAAGGGGGGGAGAAAGTATAGGTAAAGACACTTAACAGCAGTGGGAAACATGCAGAATGTAAGCCATTTACCATGAGAGGGAGTGGGTTGTTGGCTGATTTACCACTTGGCACTGGCACTGTTTGGCACTCGGCTTCGCCTCGTGCCACAACCCTGAAACAACCCACGACCCTCGAATGGTAAATTGCTTTTCAACCACTTCTACCATGAATGAAAGAAAACACAGTTGTAACTTGCAAGGATCTTGGAAATGTTACAACTGCAACACAACAGTGGGCGGGGTCCATGAGCCAACTCAAGGTTGTTGACTGATTTACCACTGTTTTAAGCCAATCAGAAGCCAGTATCTGAACATGTGACCACACAAAGTGGTAGAAATTGGGGTTTATATGGATTGTACGATGTGCAGAAAGTTGTTGAATGCAGTTTGTTTTGTTTTGATTTTAGTTTTTGTCCTCATCTTTGTTCAGGCTCTGACAGCCTCGGGGGGACAGGCTTCAGCCCCAGGCTTTGAGACACCTCAGAGACGCTTGCCATTCCTTGTCCTCACAGAAGAGCTATTACCATACCTTATAGAGCGTCGCAGCGGAAGTGGTTTCCTGGTGCCACTTAATATTCCCCATTCATTTTCGCCATAGACTTTTACAAAAATATTTATAACAATTATGTTAAGCCTAGAACCAAGTCATCCAGGATGGCAGTGAATCATGACCATACAACGTTTGTTTCTATGAAAAGAACATTTTGAAAATCGCTGAACAAAGGGTAGTTATTAAATGTAGTATATCAAATAATGTAATATTAAAATATGTTTTCAAAGGTTGTATGGGCATGATTCACTGCCATCCTGGATGGCTTGGTTCTAGGCTTAACATAATTGTTATAAATATTTTTGTAAAAGTCTATGACGAAAATGAATGGGGAATATTAAGAGGCACCAGGAAACCACTACCGCTGCGACGCTCTATTCCATGGCTTGGTTGAATGCTTGATTCTGATTGGTCAATCGCTGAATTCAGCGGCGTGTCATTTCAGGATAATGACCATTCCACTCAATAACAGACCGCTGACTAATCAAAGGCTCGGAGCACCTGGCTGCTCTGCTTGGAACTGTATTGTATGCTCTTTCCAACATGACAGCCATGTAAACACACACGTCACACACATGTCATTTACAACTAAATGTTTCTCCCAAGAATGTTTTTGAAAACATTTGAAGTAGTAAATAGCACCAACATTTTACAGTCTAAAAACCACAGAAATGCTATTGATCCTATTATACTTAATATTACTATTATACACTATTATTGTTATTGCTACTACTTGAATTTGCTTGTACAGTATAGCTCCACTTAACATGACAGCACATGCGGCTTCTTAGCCAATCCCTTGTGGCTGTACTGTAGCTTTACAAAAGATGGCCAAAACGCAAAACCTCATATCTGAAAAATTCACTTTGTTGGGGAAATGAAAAAGGTTTTGGTGTTCAACACCAAAACCCCCTATCTACTATTTCTAGGTAAAAACCTCCTATCTGCAGTCGACAACATGCAGATAGGAGTTTTTTACCTAGACATAGTTAGGCTATTTCCTTTTGTTAAATGACACTTTTTACAGCACTTAATTGAGATACAAGTATTACCATTAACATTTTTTTTATCAAATGTTTCACCACCTGACACCAATCATTAGCAATCAAGGAAATGCAGAAGGTTTTGAGCTTCATCATTTTGCCACTTTTGCAAACCTGTCAAATGTTATGTTCTAGTCACATGACATTTTTTGCAAAATGAGGGGAAGAACGACCTTGCAGAAAGACCGACCATGTGCAGCATAGCCTGTTGTCCTCATTTCAAGTGAAATCCAATTTTTTTTTTCAGTTTTGTGTTTTGGCCATCGTAAATATGTTTATTTTCTTCACATCTTAATTTGAATTTATCATTGCTGTAGTAGGCCAAACATATACGAAAACACAAACATGTATATATATATATATATATATATATATATATATATATATATATATATATATATATATATACACACACACACATACATACATATACCGAAGAGCCGAAGAGTATAGGAACAGGAAACAGGGCAACTTACAAAAAGTTTATTCATTAAAAACAAATATAACAATTATACCTTTGCCATTTAACAACTTATCCTGAACCTACAGCATTGTTCACACATATTATAGCATGCGTAAATACATCTGAAATGAACATCCTTACATTAAATGTGATAACAGTTTAACAGTTTTGATCAACAGAATTACTACTAAAAACCATGTTGTTTGAGCTGATTTGTTCTAATGCAATCTGGGAACCCATCGTCAAAGAAAGGGCGACACCTGCGCAGTGACTCTGAGGCTGTCTCGAGAGATTAGTTCTAATGTAACTCTTGTCACACTGTTGATAAGGATATGGTTTCTCTTTCATGTAGAATGTGCTCATGATGTCACAAGATGATTGACTGAGTAAAACCTCTTCCACAATAACTACAATGAAAAGGTTAAAACCTGCGTGAACCAGCATGCAAGCTTGTATACAGTTTGAGAGTCTATAAGCTTTTTCACACAGGTCACACTGAAAGGTTTTCTACCCTGTGTGAATTCTCTGGTGTCTCATTAAGCTGGATGACTCAGTGAAGCTTTTTCCACATTGTTCACAATGGAAAGGTTTGTGTCCTGTGTGAATTCGCTGGTGTTTTATTAAGTAGGATGATGTAGTGAAACTCTTTCCACATTGATCGCAATGGAAAGGTTTATATCCTGTGTGAATTATCTGGTGTGATAGTAAGTTGGATGATCTAGTGAAACTCTTCCCACATTGATCACAATGGAAAGGTTTATGTCCTGTGTGAATTCTCTTGTGAGTTAATAAATGGGACGATTGAGCGAAACTCTTCCCACATTGATCACAGTGGAAAGGTTTGTGTCCTGTGTGAATTCTCTGGTGTTGTGTTAAGTAGGATGATCTAGCGAAACTCTTCCCACATTGATTACAGTGGAAAGGTTTGTGTCCTGTGTGAACTCTCTGATGTACTTTAAGGCTGGACATTGCAGTGAAGCGTTTTCCACACTGGTCACAGTGGAGTTTTGGATCAGCCGGGCTTCTTTGTTCAGCTACTGCCGGTAGGACAGGGAATCCAGACGGACGATGCAACGCTGGATTGAAAACAAAGACAAAGTGGAACATAGTTTAGAGGTAGAAAGATACAGTACAGATACCTGTACAACACTGAAGGTCCTTACATACTGGGAGTGTGATGAATAAACAATCCCAATATTCATCAGTGAATATTTCACATCAATCTATTAATTTGCTGATGCCTCACTCATACAGGAAGCTTTTATTTACTAGTCTGGGATCCACATGCCCTAAAGCTCAAGGAATAGGGTTGAACCTGTGATGTTCTGCCGCACTTTTTATTTCTGTTTTATCTATTAGTTTGGTCATTAAGGTCCACAGAATGAGAGGCCTGCTCTGCCGGAAACATCGCGAAAAAAAGTTATGGCCATTTGTATATTCACTGTCCCATTGACTCCACTACACAGGAAAGGAAATATATTATAAAAAAGAAAAATTCTGCTTTAAGTAGCATGTGAGGGGTCAAAATGGAGAGTTTTCATGATTGTGAATCCATTGCAAGCATTTGTTTTGCACAAAAAACATTCCTTGGGCAAGAAAACTAACCAACGAAAGTGTGAAAAGTGATGAGTCATCACTTTTCACAGTCATCACAGTGATGAGTCATCACTTTTGACACTTTTGTTGGTTTGTTTTCTAGCCCAAGGAATGTTTTTTGTGCAAAACAAATGCTTGCAATGGATTCAGAATCATGAAAACCCTCCATTTTGACCCCTCACGTGCTACTTAAAGCAGATTTTTTCTTGTTTATAATATATTTCCTTTCCTGTGTAGTGGAGTCAATGGGACAGTGAATATACAAATGGCCATAACTTTTTTTCGCGATGTTTCCGGCAGAGCAGGCCTCTCATTCTGTGGACCTTAATGACCAAACTAATAGATAAAACAGAAACAAAAAGTGCGGCAGAACATCACAGGTCCCCTCCCATTTTGAGGGACTGGATCCCCGGCTATTACTCTAAAACATTTAACCGGTTTTGGATATAAATTATGTCATTGTATTACCATGTCATTCTTTGTGGATGTACTAATAACACAGACAGCATTTTCACTCTTTGAAAGCAGGAAAGCATCTGCGTGCGCCATTTTATATTTTGGCTATTCAAAAATAGCAGTTATACAAGCTCACCGTGCTTCACTTTCACAGAGAGCTTGTAGGTCTGCTATGATAGTGTGAGAACAGCTGATTTCGAAGGCTTTATTTTCTGCTTGAAAAGTACAGGTGTAAAACATGAGTGAACTAGAAGCCTGACCTGGTCTCCACCAGGTCAGGTATTAATTATTGTGGCCTCCTGGTGGCGCTACATGTGAAAAGGGTACCATGTCTTCTTTGGCCTTTAACGGTGACGATCACATGACTGTTGCGATACTGGCAATTTCATTACAATTGCACGCTGTGTTCATGATTTGAGGCATTTTGTTCGAAATGGATCAATCCGTTTTGGCCTCAAAAGTTTGGAGGCCAATCTTAGCCAATCAGGATGGAATATTTAATATGGGACAAATCCGTCTTGATCATATGACTGTAGAGATACTTTCTTCTGATTTTTGTTAATTTTGGATAAAATCCGAAGGAGTAATATCCAAAAATGTGTCTTACATAACCGCTGATGTGAAAAATGCAAGGAAAGGGTTTTTCCTTGTCCTCTAGGGAGTGTGCTTACAAAGTTTGAAACTGATCGGTGGAGTTATAGGTAAAACCACAAATCGGCCTGTTATAGCGCCACTGTTACGAAGGCTTTCCACATCCTCTGGCTTGTTATCTTCTAAGCTGGTATAACACAGGGATTCCCATATATGGAGATTAATATCATCACATGGATCTCCATATATGGAGCTGGCCATGAACCTCCACGTCTGACATCACAGACTCCAGATATGGATATAGCTGAGTCACTCTGACATCACAGGAATGACTCGACCCACTCAGCGAAGGGTATATAAAGGCCTGCATTCTCCGGACAAGACGAGATCCAACAGCGCTCCCTAGGATCTCAGGACTCCTCTCAGCACCGGACACTACCGGACACTGGATAATAGGACATCGGACAATGGACACAGACCTATCCATAATTCTACCTTCAAGACATCCAAAGACACTTCAACCTCAACCAACTCATATTCAGTTCCCAAGATATCTGGCCTTACAACCCAGATATCTTTGTACCATACAAACCTTTGACTACCTTGACCATGTTGTTAGACATCCCGGCAGTGGCGTAAATATGGAGTGTGCAGCTGGTGCGACGCACCAGGGCCCAGACACACAGGGGCCCATGAAGGAATAAAAAAATAAAAAATACAAAAACCTGAGTGGGCCCTGAGGGGGGTGACAGGGGTGGGTCGGTAAAGTAGTCTGAGAATGGGTTTAGGTGCTGAGTAGCTGCCTAGGCTAGGCCCTAGCTGGTGGAGTGCCGAGTGAATGATAATTTGTCCAATCATCCTTTGAGACCTGTCAGCTGTGTGTCAATCAGTCAGGATGGGTCGCGTCTATTTAATGTGCAGCACTGAAAGGCTTGCATTGTAGACCTAGTGTTCTATGTATTTGGTCATGTCAGAGCCCTGGTCATGTTTATAGGCCTATAAAAAAAAGTGCGCACCAAGCAACATATCCAGGTCCTCCCCTGAAGCCCCAAAGACACCCGAAAATGACTTAATAAAGGAAACCCGTTTTAGTCGACTTTATACCCAAAAATACCCATTTTAGCCGACTTTATAACCAGAAATACCCGAATTTTTGCGGCACCGCCGCATAGCAGCGCCAAATGTCTCCTGGCTTTGTGCTCCCCCTAGTGGGGACAGAGTTAGGCGCCAGTGCTTACTGCAATGATATTGTTTATGTCCTTTGTACATTCTTGTACTTCTGCTTATGTGGACATAAATAAACATTTCAAATGTCGCTTGCGCTTGTGTCTATAGGGGTGTGTGGGGTGGGTCGGGGGGCCCACAACAAATAACTGCACCAGGGCCTATCACAATGTTGTTACGCCACTGCATCCCGGTTTAAGTCCATTCAGACACCACTGTGGTGGGTCCTAGTTCCAACCTTTGAATAACAGTCCTTATTTATTAGTAGTAATTAACAGCCACCATGAGGCTGATTTAAAAAATTTGAAGTGACATTTTTTCCTCTGCCTAGTGGTAAAGTGTGCACGATTTCATGATAATTGCATTCTGTGTTTGTGATTTGAGGCATTTTGTTCAAAACGGCCCAATCCTACAAACTTTGGAAGCCAATATTAGCCAATCGGGATGGAATATGGAAAATCAGACAGGTCCATGTCGATGACATGACTGTAGAGATACCGTCTACCGATATGCGTGATTTTTGGCCAAACTGTACTGTCAAAAAATGTGTTTGACAAAAAACTGCTTCATGGTGGCACTATAAAAGGCTGATGTGAAAAATGCAGGGAAAGGGTTTTTCTTTGGCCTATGGACCGGTTTCTTGTTTACAAACATTGAGACTAAATGCACAGGTGATTTAAAAAAAAAAAACGGCCTAACGGGAGGGTGTGTGTGCAATTTCCTGATAATTGCACTTTGCGTTTGTGATTTGAGGAATTTTGTTCAAAACGGCTCAATCCTACAAACTTTGGAAGCCAATCTTAGCCAATCAGGATGGTATATGCAAAATCGGACAGATCCATGTTGATCACATGGCTGTCAAGATACTGCCTACCGATTTGTAGGATTTTTGGACAAAATCTGTAAGAGTAGTGTACAGAAATGTGTTTTGCAAACATCGGCCTCATGGTGGCGCGGAGGGAGGAACACGCCGCCCATATATGTCCTTAATATTGATAACATAATATCCTTAATAATGTCCTTAATATTAACAATATAGGAATCTCCATATATGGGCATAAAACGTACATAAGTAATGCCAAGCAGGGCCTTGGTGAGTTAGGGCCTTGGTTTGATGCCTGTGGATCTCCATATATGGGCATTTATGACATCAGAAATCTCCATGTATGGGCAAAAAAGGTTTTTTCTTTTTCTGGGAATGACTTTTTATTTTATTTTATCCTTTTTTAATAATAATATGTATCCATATACATACAATGAATATATGTTATGCCCATAAATGGAGATGGGCATACAAAAACGTATGTTAATTCACCGTTTGTCAGCCTTCTGATTGGTCCCTGAGACTCCCTGACTGGCCAACCAGAAAAAACCATTCACTTTTTGCTATCGGGGGTGGAGTTTGTGCAGTGGAGAATGTTGTTTCAGGCTTTCAGCAACTGTCCTTACGGCCGCGGCAGTAGGGGGCGATCTCGCTCATCATAATGAATAAGCTTCAACAAACTAGTTCACATGGACCTTATCAATGGTCTAACTAGTTACGATTGGGTACATATATTTTAAATGGGCAGAATTACGAAAAGCCAGCCTATTATGTGAGGAGAACAGATTATAGTTCTCCTCTTCCTACCCAAGATGCAATGCGCTTTCTTTTTCTATTTCTATTCTCTCTCTGATCCAGAGGATTAAACTAATTAAAACATATATTTTCGGGGGAAAATTACTGTTTTGCTATGTAATTACTGTACCTTTTTCTTCCCTTTTTATTAATATCACGTAGATGTGTTTTTTTTGGTACTTTATATAGCTGTAATGAGGCTATGACGAAAAAGAAATCCCATCCACTTCCACTATAAAAGAATCTGCAATAGTGATTCTGTCCCACTGGGATTAAACAAATTAAAACATATATTTTCGGGGAAACCCCCTGTTTTGCAATGTAACTACTGTACCTTTGTCTTCCCTTTTTATTAATATCACCTAGATGTTTTTCCTTTGATACTTTAAATTGCAATAATGCTATGAGAAAAAAAAAATCCCATTCACTGCCACTATAAAAACAATCTGCCCAGGGTTAATGTCCCAGCATAGTAACAGGGCAGAATGGGGCGGGATTTGCAAAAGCCTGAATTAGTAATGTCAAGCAGGGCCTTGGTGAGTTAGGGCCTTGGTTTGATGCCTGTGGATCTCCATATATGAGCCATATATGGTACCCTAACATTCTCATTTTCGACCTGGAATTTATGACATCAGAAATCTCCACATATGGACATAAAAAGTTTTTCTTTTTCTGGGAATGACCTTATGGACTTTTATACCCTGAGAAATCTCGTAGCGTGTCTGACTGTCAGTACAGGATGTGATGTCACGTGACATCCTTTTTATGCCCATACATGAGTCATTCTGTACCACATCACTGTGACACTCTGACATCACACAGACATCACTTTCTGTACAGCCAGACAGACAGACAGACAGACAGACAGACAGACAGACAGACAGACAGACAGACAGACAGACAGACAGACAGACAAGCTACGAGGTTTTTCAGGGTATAATGCGACCTTCGGTCGCAAATAAGTAACTTACTGAGGTGTTCATGGTCTTTGGGCTCCTCCTGCTCAGCAGAACTGCTGGGGTTCATAGAGTCCATCTTCACCTCAAGGCTGGAGTCCACAGTCACTTCTGATTGAAATGATTGACATAAGGAGGAGTTATGAGAAAGGACAAGCATCAATGCATTGATATTTTCATACAAAGATACCCATATTTGGTCATACCATGACATCAGAACTCTCAGGTAGAGATAAAGATACACTGATCTCCATATTTTGGCATAATCTCCATATTTGGACATAAGGGACACAGACATGTTTTTGATGCATCCAAATATGCTGCTGATGAACAACACTGATTTGTGCATGATGTGTCCCCTGGGTTCCTCTGATACACCCATACACCCATATATGGGCACATCGGCTGGATGGGCGGTGCTAGTAGGTGTTAGGGCCACGTATCGACTTGAATTTGGAGAATAGAATTTCCATTTCAGCTTGTCTTTAACAGCAAAACTAATTCTAAATTGTCTAGAAAACATGGCCAAAATTTGGACTGCAGGGCTAAAATGATTTATCAGTAGGTATCGATTTATAATAATATAAATATTGGCCAAAGACAGGAAGACATTTGAAGTAATCTATACTTTTCTTAGTATTTTTATTTAGGGATACTTTCAATCAAACATACTTGATAGACATTGTACTACATAATACATTTCTAGGAAGGGAAAAGAGTAGATATGCATTAACCACCTAAAGCTCTATGTACAATTAGTGAAAAGGCAGATCTACAAGTTAGCTGCAAATTGCAACACTAGATCTTGCAACACTAGATTTTATTTTATCGGATGAATCTAGGGTTGCAATACCTCCCATAGGCAGCCAATGCATCAACACAGGTTTTTGCTATCTGATTGTAATAAACGGCTGTATGGAAAGCTTGGAGTATCCTCTTTCTATCTGCAAAGTGTTTGTTTCATAAAAATCCACCATAAACATGTTAGGAGCTACTTTCTATCAAGAAATTGGCTTCAGGTGATTATTTTTTCTAAGTGCTGGAGTTTGGAAGCGCTTGTGGGAAGCCACTCAGCGGTCCTGTGTACCAACTGGTTCTAAATGTCACATAATGCAGGAGGCAGCGGGACGCTGCGTAATAGAAGACGAGCGCTTCCGAAGTTCAACACTTGTAAGAGTAAATAAGAGAAAATAAACCATGTCTGCTCGGATTTCTAGACAGAAAGTAACTCATAACATGTCTACAGCGGAGTTTTATGAAAGAAACACTTTGCAGATAGAAAGAGGATACTCCGAGCTTTCCATAGAGCCCCACTATAGGTGAATTTGAAGTCGTTTATTACAGTCAGATAGCAAAAAACTATGTTGATGTATTGGCTGCCTATGGGAGGTATTGCAACCCTAGATTCATCTGATTAAAATAAAATCTAGTGTTGCAATTTGCGGCTACCTACAAGTTTACAATACATTGTGAAGTGACATGTTGTGACCTTGTAGATCAGCCTTTTCACTGCATTGATATTGTAATATAATTTTTTTTTTAAATCACACCCAATGTGAAGTGAGCCGTGGTCGTACTCGCATAACGTCTTCAGACTAGGATTTGAGTCTATGATGTACAGGCTATGCTACACACACACACGTTTTGCTAAGGCAAAACGCTGAGGAAAAAGGCTACAGACACACGCACAGACACTCTTAGGAGCGGTTTACCACCGCTCAAAAATATGCTTTGTAATTTGCACTTTTAAAACCTTGAGCATTTTTAACTGATGTCAAATCTACAACGAAACAAGTAACTTACAAGTAACTTACTGAGGTGTTCATGGTGTTTGGGCTCCTCCTGCTCAGCAGAACTGCTGGGGTTCAGAGTGTCCATGTTCACCTCAAGGCTGGAGTCCACAGTCACTTCTGATTGAAATGATTGACATAAGGAGGAGTTGTGAGAAATTACAAGCATCAATGCGTTGATATTTTCAAAGCATGAACTTTTGACTATTTTAGCATTTCCAAACGCAAACTACTCCGGTACTTTACCCATTTAGGCATTATTGAATGCTTTAACCGGTGAAAAATAGCAGATATACAAGCTCACAGTGCCTCACAATATTTTGAGATGGGTGTCTGTGGCCAAATAAAGATAATTTTGGGGGTCCTTCACATGAAAAGGTTTGAGAACCACTGTCATAGTAGTCTCTCAAGAACAGACTAACTGAGCTCCAGTTAAGCGAAAAGGACCTTTTCTTTGACGATGGCTAGCCAGATTGCTGACATAGAAACATAGGTTTTCTCCAAAAACCTTAGAAGGATTCAAAAGACACTTATAGAATCGGGTCAAAATTCTAATTTTCAAGATTTTTCAAAATCCAAAAAATAAATGGTTAAAGCATTCAATAATTTTAGGCCTAAATGGGTTAACTTAAAGATAAATTTAACAGATCAACTTTAACTTGTAGTGGAGTAATAGTTGACCAGGAGTATCTATACTTTGACTAAAGTAGTGGAGTTGAGTACTTTGTCCAGCACTGATCAGAACATGTAGGACAAAGTACTATAGGTGACATTCAGGTGATAAACACAGGCAGGGCTACAGACAGGATACTAACATTAATCAGCAGCTTACAAACAGCAGACAGACAATTGACTCACTGCCAGACAGACAGACAGACAGACAGATGACAGGCCTTTTATACACAGCAGGGCTAACAGGACACAGGTGAACACAATCAACATGACACACATGAGAGGTCACATGACTGCAGATCACATGATGTAAGAGGAGGTGAGGAACAGTGTTTCACATTGGGATTTATGTGTGTGTGTGTGTGTGTGTGTGTGTGTGTGTGTGTGTGTCACTGACACACACACACACACACACACACACACAAACACACACACACACACACTTAGAGCCCCCGACGGCGACGTGGCATTGAAAAAATAGTTTTTTTTGGGGGGGATAGTAGACTGACAGGAAATGGGGAGAGAGATGGGGAATGACACGCGGCAAAGGTCGTCCGGATCGGGAATCGAACCGGCGACGCCAGCAGGCACCATAGCCTAGTATATGATACGCGCCTTGACCACCAGGCCAGCAGGCGCCCCCAAAATAAGTTATTTCTTATAACATATTATATGATTGAATGTTTACGTTAGTGCAAAATGGTATTAATCGTAATGAAACAGCACTATTGTATAGTTTATTAAAAGAACTCGAGTTGAGCGGGCGTCTGGCTGACTCCACCATGACAGTTTTCACGGATCAATCAGAGTCCACTAGCGACTCTCACGTGGGCAGAAGAGCACCAATCAGAGTCCACTAGCGACTCTCACGTGGGCAGAAGAGCTCTGAAGGGAGGGGGCTGGGGGGGCCACCAGACGCCAAACCACGTGCCCAAAGCACACAACCCTGATTGGCCAAACAGTGAAGCTGTTTGGGGAAAAAGAATCTAAACCAAGCGGTACCAACCAGACCACAGATATAAAAAGCTAGATACCTCCTCCGCCGCTGCAGTTCATTGGCGCGACTGGTCTCAAACACCGCTGGCGGAAGTGCGTAACTGTGGAACTGCGGAAGGCACTCTGCCCCCCCCCCCCCATATCTGTGTACAAGACCGTACTACAACACCACTACCGCCAGGGGGTGTTGCTTTTCGGTCTGGTTTACCAGGCAAGCTCCGACAGCCTCAGGGGGACAGGCTTTAGGACACCTCAGAGATGCTTGCCGTTGTGTTCCTTGTCCTCACAGAAGAGCCATAATTACCATACCTTATTCCATGGCTTGGTTGAATGCTTGATTCTGATTGGTCAATCACTGAATTCAGCTGTGTTTTATTTCAGGATAATGACCATTCCACTCAATAACAGACCGCTGACTAATCAAAGGCTCGGAGCACCTGGCTGCTCTGCTTGGAATTGTATTGTATGCTCTTTCCAACATGACAGCCATGTAAACACACAATGTCATTTACAACTAAATGTTGCTCTCAAGAATGTTTTTGAAAACATTTTAAGTAGTAAATAGCATCAACATTTTACAGTCTAAAACCACAGAAATGCTATTGATCCTATTATATTTATTACTAGTATACTATTATTGTTATTGCTACTACCTGAATTTGCTTGTACAGTAGCTCCACTTAACATGACAGCGCATGCGGCTCCTTAGCCAATCCCTTGTGGCTGTACTGTAGCTTTACAAAAGATGGCCAAAACGCAAAACCTCATATCTGAAAAAAATCACTTTGTTGGGAAAATGAAAAAGAAAATGTGTGTTCAAGACCAAAACCCCCTATCTACTATTTCTAGGTAAAAACCTTCTATCTGCAGTCGACAACATGCAGATAGGAGGTTTTTACCTAGACATAGTTAGGCTGTTTTTTTTGTTAAATGACACTTTTTACAGCACTTAATTGAGATTATTTGAGATAAAGTTTTACCATTAAAATTGTTTTATCAAATGTTTCACCACCTGACACCAATCATTAGCAATCAACAAGGCAATGCAGATTTTTGAAGGTTTTGAGCTTCATCATTTTGCCACTTTTGCAAACCTGTCAAATGTTATGTTCTAGTCACATGTCATTTTTTGCAAAATGAGGGGAAGAAAGACTGACCATGTACAGCATAGCCTGTTGTCTTCATTTCAAGTGAAATCCAAAAACCATGACATTTTCAGTTTTGTGTTTTGGCCATCGTAAATTATTTATTTTCTTCACATCTTAATTTGAATTTATCATTGCTGTAGTAGGCCGAACATGACACATACATCGAGTGAGAATAATAAAGGTTCAACATCTGTCAACTAAAAATTGCATCATATATACACACACACACACACACACACACATATATATATATAATTTGGCCTGCAACTATACATGAACCGATATCGAACCGTTCGATACGAGGGTCTCGGTTCGGTACGCGCTACGTACCGAACGATAATTAATTATACTAGCATGTGTTCACTGTAACTGAACATAAGATTGAGCCGAAGAGTATAGAGGAACAGGAATATAGAGGAACAGGAAACATAGGGCAATTTACAAAAGGTTTATTCATTAAAAACAAATGTAAAAATTATACTTTTGCCATTTATAGGCCAACAACTTATCCTGAACCTACAGCATTGTTCACACATATTATAGCATGCTTAAATACATCTGAAATGAACATCCTTATATTAAATGTGACAACAGTTTAACAGTTTTGATCAACAGAATTACTACTAAAAGTTGTTTGAGCTGATTAGTTCTAATGTAACTCTTGTCACACTGTTCATAAGGATATGGTTTCTCTTTCATACAGAATGTGCTCATGATGTCACAAGATAACCTGACTTTCACCAGATGGTGGCAGCATTGCGTATATAACGCTCTGCATTACCATCTGGGCTTGCTCGGCCAGAGTTGATAACACTCGTAAAGTCCCGGGCCGGACCAATCAGCGGCAGCTATGGGCGGGCTCTGAGCGGCTCTGAGCCAAGAGTCTGATAGAGACACACGGGCGCCTACAAATATGGCCGTCCTATTGTGATAGCGACCCCACTTCGGGTAAGGGAGAACGGTGCACTGCAAGCCAGCCCATAGAAAGTCATTGCAATTCAGCTGTGGTTAGCCTAATATTAAAATAATCCTACACGAACTGCAGACTATCTTGATTTGAATAAAAATATGTTTCCAGATGTATGGCCTGACCCTGACAACATATCTTCATGTTTTCTAAATACATGATGTGTGTCACATTTAATTTGCCACTTGAATGGATTACCCATAATGTTAACAGAGAAGAGGGGAAACGGCAGACACAGAACCTGTCGCTTTTCAGTGACATCACTGTCTTTACTGCTGTGCGTTTATGAGCGCCGACTTTGAAGATCCCGACCTTTTCAACTACGGAGTGGATTCTCCAGGTTAGTATTAATCCAAAAATAACCTGCAAGACTCCGTTTGGAAAAGGCGAGATGCGATCATTTCCCAAAAATAAACAGCCTAATTATACATGAGAGACGAGCGTATCTGGGTATAGAAAACCTCAAGGGATGCGTCCATGACGTGTGTACCATGCGACCACCTAAACTTAAGATTTCCAATGCTAGCACTTTTGACTCACAGATGAAGTATATTAAAGTATATTGTAGGTAGTGTATCAAGATGACAGATATGCCACTTTAAAAAGGCAAAGATAAACTCATGGGACACTTTATTAGAACACAAAAAAAATCGCTAATGCCTCAGTAGTCAACCACTGAAATTATGATATTTCACGATGCCTCTCATTGGGATTGCATTGGCAGCTGCAGTTCACCGTTCATCCTTACCCGAAGTCGGGTCGCTATCACAATAGGACGGCCATATTTGTAGGAGCCCGTGTGTCTCTATTGCAGACCACGTGGAAACCCAGGAGGCGGATTCTGGGTGCAATGTCATGCAGACAGGCCAATATGAGTGGTTGGAGTTGGCACTCCCAGACTGTGATAGAAACGGCCACATCCAATCACCTGCTACAGAAATTCAAAAAATGGCCCGCCCCTTACATCGAGTCTGTCCGAGAGAGCCCAGATGTAAGGCAGAGCTTTACGCACTGCTGCAACTATCTGGCGAAAGTCGGGTTAGTCACAAGATGATTGACTGAGTAAAACCTCTTCCACAATAACTACAATAAAAAGGTTAAAACCTGCGTGAACCAGCATGCAAGCTTGTATACAGTTTGAGAGTCTATAAGCTTTTTCACACAGGTCACTGAAAGGTTTTCTACCCCGTGTGAATTCTCTGGTGTCTCATTAAGCCGTCTGATCTAGCGAAACTCTTCCCACATTGATCACAATGGAAAGGCTTATGGCCTGTGTGGATTTTCTTGTGCTCCATTAAGTGGGATGATCTAGCAAAACTCTTTCCACATTGATCACAATGGAAAGGTTTGTGTCCTGTGTGAATTATCTGGTGTCTTATTAAGTGGGATGATGTAGTGAAACTCGTTCCACATTGATCGCAATAGAAAGGTTTAAATCCTGTGTGAATTCTCTGGTGTTGTGTTAAGTCGGATGATCTAGCAAAACTCTTCCCACATTGATCGCAATAGAAAGGTTTATGTCCTGTGTGAATTCTCTGGTGTTTTGTTAAGTCGGATGATGTCGTGAAACTCTTCCCACATTGATCACAATGGAAGGGTTTGTGTCCTGTGTGAACTCTCTGGTGTGATAATAAGGTGGATGATTGAGCGAAACTCTTCCCACATTGATCACAGTGGAAAGGTTTGTGTCCTGTGTGAACTCTCTGGTGTGATAATAAGGTGGATGATTGAGCGAAACTCTTCCCACATTGATCACAGTGGAAAGGTTTGTGTCCTGTGTGAACTCTCTGGTGTACTTTAAGGCTGGACATTGCAGTGAAGCGTTTTCCACACTGGTCACAGTGGAGTTTTGGATCAGCCGGGCTTCTTTGTTCAGCTACTGCCGGTAGGACAGGGAATCCAGATGGACGATGCAGCGCTGGATTGAAAACAAAGACAAAGTGGAACATAGTTTAGAGGTAGAAAGATACAGTACAGATACCTGTACAACACTGAAGGTCCTTACACACTGGGAGTGTGATGAATAAACAATCCCAATATTCATCAGTGAATATTTCACAGGCAGCTTTTATTTACTCTAGAAAATGTAACCGGTTTTGGATATAAATTATGTCAATGTATTACCATGTCATTCTTTGTGGATGTACTCTTAACACAGACAGCATTTTCACTCATTGAAAGTGGGAAAGCATCTGCGTCATTTTAGATTTTATATGTTGGCTATTCAAAAATAGCAGATATACAAGCTCACTGTGTTTCACTTTCGCAGCGAGCTTGTAGGTCTGCTATGAAAGTGTGAGAACAGCTGATTTAGAAGGCTTTATTTTCTGCTTGAAAAGTACAGGCGTAAAACATGAGTAAACTAGAAGCAGTGCTCTTCCGAGCACAGGTCTCCACCAGGTCAGGTATTATTGAGGCCTCCTGGTGGCGCTACACGTGATGTCTTCTTTGGCCTTTAACGGTGACAATCACATGACTGTTGCGATACTGGCAATTTCATTACAATTGCACGCTGTGTTCATGATTTGAGGCATTTTGTTCGAAATGGATCAATATGTTTAATCTTAGCCAATCAGGATGGAATATTTAATATGGGACGAATCCGTCTTGATCATTATGACTGTAGAGATACTGTCTACTGATTTTTTGTTAATTTTGGATAAAATCCGAAGGAATATCCAAAAATGTATCTTACATAAGTCGGCCTCCTGGTGGCGCTATAAAAGACTGATGTGAAAAATGCAGGGAAAGGGTTTTTCCTTGGCCTCTAGGGAGTGTGCTTACAAAGTTTGAAACTGATCGGTGGAGTTATAGGTAAAACCACAAATCTGCCTGTTATAGCGCCACCATGAGGCTGATTTAAAAAAAATAAGTGTCATTTCTTCCTCGGCCTAATGGGAACGTGTGTGCACGATTTCATGATAATTGTGGGCTCGCCTATAAGGCGAGCACACTCTAGATATTGTCATTATTTATTGTGGGCTCGCCTATAAGGCGAGCACACTTTAGATATTGTCATTATTTCTTTATTGTGGGCTCGCTGAAGGCGAGTCCAGCTTGTTATACCCCAGTTTATGTTTATTTCTAACTTCCAAGGTTCCCCCCACTTTCTTCGTCCGCTTTCAACTCCCTCACACTTTGTGCTAGAAACTTCGTTCCAACTTCAACATGTTCAGCTTTCTACAGTGATGTGTGCTTATATTTTTCTTTTCAAAATATTTCATATTTTTGGAAATATTTAACTTTTAAACTTTTATTTTTCCTCCTTATAATGGGAGTCTATGTAGAAAAGTGCCCACTTTTCTGGTGCAAATTCTTTGTGCTCTTATAGCTCTTTCATACTTTCACATAAAAACCTCGTTCCAACTTTGAAATGTTCAGCGAGGTTTGAAGTTTCATTGTTGTTTTAATAATTTTGTAAAAAAGTTTATACTGTTTGAAATATTTAACTTTATTCAT
>NC_137822.1:57606918-57619418 GCF_963921795.1 Nannobrachium achirus
AAAATCTATCTCCTCCTGGGATCTTTGCGATACGCGCATGAAACTTTTTTCACATGAACTTTGGACCAATACGGTCAAACTAGTCTCGGCGGATTTCTTTTAAAGTGAAATATATTTTATTAATAATTCAATCAATGTTGCGGTTTTATGCAAATTATTCTTCGGCCTCTAAATCATACATGCAAAGTTACACGTTCATGGCATTTGGCAAAGATGTGGAGGGTTAGTCAAAGTATCACTGAAACCAATTTTATTCCAATCGGCCAAAGGGGGGCGCTATACGAAGCGTTTGAAAATTCAAACTTCAAACGGGCATAAGTCATGACTCGTTTCGTTTGAAGACATGCAACTTGTTACACGCGTGCTTTGACTCGAGCGGAAGACATCTGTGTCGTTGTTAAGTAAGCTCCGCCCCCCGATTTTCCGCCATATTGAGCAGTTTGTAAAACGCGTAAACCCGCTTTTATTCTGGAATTTTCACTCCACGTGCACAAAACTTTTTTTACGTGAACTTTGGACCGATATCTAAAGATCTGTCAGATCGGATTTCTTTAAAATTGAAACATGCTTTTTAAAATAAATTCAATGAATATTGCAGTTTTATGCAAATTATTCTTCTGCCTCTAAATCATACATGCAAAGTAACATGTTCATGGCATTTGGCAAAGATGTAGAGTGTTAGTCCAAATATCACTAAAACCAATCTTACCCCAATTGGCCAAAGGGGGGCGCTATATCATTTTGAGCAGTTTGTGAAACGCTTAAACCCGTTAGGATTTATTTTTGCAATTTGCATGAAACATTCTACACACAATCTAAGGACCTTTATCTAATATGCCTATGAAGTGCACACACACAAAAAAAATAATAATAATGAATATAGCTGCAAGCAGCGATAAAGTGGCCAAAGCCAAAAACACCTCAAATCATGAACACAGCCTGCAATGTGCGTGAAATCTTGCAAGCACATTCCCAATAGGTCAAGGAGCAGATACCACCCTTCTTACATTGGCCTGTTATAGCGCCACCAGCGGGTCAACTTTTGCACAACACATTTTTGGAACAAAATGGACCAATCTTTGACGTCAGTAACGTCAAAGAGAGCACTGCCTGCGATCTTGACATTTTGTACTTTTATAGCCATTGTTTTCTGGCTTGAAGCGAGCCCACAATTGTTTCGAAGGAACAATATTTTTCTAGTTATTTCTATACTAGGCAGTCAGTGCAAGTATCAAAAAACTTCGGTTCCTTTCTACTCCTACATACTTAGTGAGAAAATGAAAATAAAAACATCAATGTGTTCAGTTTACAGTGGCGAAGTGTGCTATTATTTTCTATAGCAATCGGCCAAATGGTGGCGCTGTAGGAAGCCTTCGAAAGTGCAAACTTTGAACAGGTATAGCTCATGCTGTGTTTGAGGTACAGGCATGAAACCTGTATACACGTATGCGTCTCCTCATGCCGAACAACTTTTACCCTCTAACTTTTGACCTCTGACCTTTAGGTCTCCCACAATTCGGAATTATATGAAAAACAGTAAAAATCTATCTCCTCCTGGGTTTTTTTCGATACGCGCACAAAACTTTTTTCACATGAACTTTGGACCAATACGGTCAAACTTATCTCGGCGGATTTCTTTTAAAGTGAAATATAATTTTTTAATAATTCTATCAATATTGCGGTTTTATGCAAATTATTCTTCGGCCTCTAAATCATACATGCAAAGTTACACGTTCATGGCATTTGGCAAAGATGTGGAGGGTTAGTCAAAGTATCACTGAAACCAATTTTATTCCAATCGGCCAAAGGGGGGCGCTATACGAAGCGTTTGAAAATTCAAACTTCAAACGGGCATAAGTCATGACTCGTTTCGTTTGAAGACATGCAACTTGTTAAACGCGTGCTTTGACTCAAGCGGAAGACATCTGTGTCGTTGTTAAGTAAGCTCCGCCCTTCAATTTTCCGCCATTTTGAGCAGTTTGTAAAACGCGTAAACCCGCTTTTATTCTGGAATGTTCGCGTCACGTGCACAAAACTTTTTTTACGTGAACTTTGGACCGATGTCTAAAGATCTGTCAGATCGGATTTCTTTAACATTGAAACATGCTTTTTTAAATAATTCAAACAATATTGCATTTTTATGCAAATTATTCTTCTGCCTCTAAAACATACATGCAAAGTCACATTTTCATGACAAAATAGTGCAGAGGGTTAGTTCAAATATCACTGAAACCAATCTTACCCCAAATGGCCAAAGGGGGGCGCTATATAATTTTGAGCAGTTTGTAAAACGCTTAAACCCGTTTTTATTCTAGGATTTTTTTTGCAATTTGCATGAAACATTCTACACGCAATCTAAGGACCTTTATCTAACATGCCTATGAAGTGCACACAAAAAAAATATAAAATAATAATAATAAATATAGCTGCAAGCAGCGATAAAGTGTCCAAAGCCAAAAACACCTCAAATCATGAACACAGCCTGGGATGTGCGTGAAATCTTGCAAGCACATTCCCAATAGGTCAAGGAACAGATACCAACTTTCTCACATTGGCCTGTTATAGCGCCACCAGCGGGTCAACTTTTGCACAACACATTTTTGGAACAAAATGGACCAATCTTTGACGTCAGTAACGTCAAAGAGAGCACTGCCTGCGATCTTGACATTTTGTGCTTTTATAGCCATTGTTTTCCGGCTTGAAGCGAGCCCACAATTGTTTCGAAGGAACAATATTTTTCTAGTTTATCTATCAGGCAATCAGTCAACAGTAGACGGGAACTTCGGTTCCTTTCTACTCCTACATACTTAGACAGAAAATGAAAACATCAATGTGTTCAGCTTACAGTGGCGAAGTGTGCTATTATTTTTTTACAGCAATCAGCCAAATGGTGGCGCTGTAGGAAGCCTTCGAAAGTGCGAACTTTGAACATGTATAGCTCATGCTGTGTTTGAGGTCCAGCCATGAAACCTGTATAAACGTATGCGTCTAGTCATGCCGAACAACTTTTACGCTCTGACTTTTGACCTCTGACCTTTAGATCCCCCAGAATTTTGAATTATATGAAAAACAGTAAAAATCTATCTCCTCCTGGGATTTTTGCATTACGCGCACAAAACCTTTTTCACATGAACTTTGGACCAAAACGGTCAAACTAGTCTGGTCGAATTTCTTTTAAAGTGAAATATATTTTTTAAATAATTCAATCAATATTGTGGTTTTATGCAAATTATTCTTCGGCCTCTAAATCATACATGCAAAGTTACACGTTCATGGCATTTGGCAAAGATGTAGAGGGTTAGTCAAAGTATCACTGAAACCAATTTTATTCCAATCGGCCAAAGGGGGGCGCTATACGAAGCGTTTGAAAATTCAAACTTTAAACGGGCATAAGTCATGCCTCGTTTCGTTTGAAGACATGCAAGTTGCTTACACGCGTGCTTTGACTCAAGCGGAAGACATCTATGTCTTTGTTGAGTAAGCTCCGCCCTTAGATTTTCCGCCATTTTGAGCAGTTTGTAAAACGCTTAAACACGCTTTTATTCTGGAATTTTCGCGTCACGTCCACAAAACCTTTTTTACATGAACTTTGGACCAATATCTAAAGATCTGTCAGATCGGATTTTTTTTTAAATTGAAACATGCTTTTTTAATAATTCAATGAATATTGCAGTTTTATGCAAATTATTCTTCTGCCTCTAAATCATACATGCAAAGTAACATGTTCATGGCATTTGGCAAAGATGTAGAGCAGGGGTCCTCAATAGGCGGACCGCGGTCCATGTCCAGACCGCGAGGCACCGCCGACCGGACCCAGGACGAATTATAGTAAAAAAGAAAAAAGAAAAAAGTGGAAAAATATCTCCACGTTTTCGTTTCCACTTCTCGTTGTATTCATTCACTTTCATTGCATGCGCTGAGTGTGTGTGTGTGTGTGTGTGAGAGAGAGAGACAACGACGCGCTGATTGGCTGATGCCGGGCAACATAGTATTATGGGCTGGCATCTCTGACAACGATGCGCTGATAGGCTGTTGCCACAGACCGCGGAAGTTTTCGGAGCAGCAACAACAGCCGTAGCTTCAGCCACCAACAACGCAACTAGTTATAAATCAGTGGGGTTTCAATCACGCAAAACATCATCAACGTGAATACGTTTGCAGGATTGTAATCTTATCTCCAGAGACCAGAGTTGGTCGCGACGTGCCACGGCCCGACGGCCCATGACGGCTGCCTCTCTTTCTGCATGGATGTTGTTCTCCCATGGTTCTCCCCACCGGGGGAAATGGATGTGCTGTATGGCAGCGCGCCGCATCCAGTTGGGGTTACCGTGCTGCACTTAACGTGCGTCGATACCGCGATGCGACGACGCCGTCCGTCCGCGTTCAGTGTGTGCTCCCCTGTCTCTGACGCACGACACCTTGTTTTCATATCGATATTCACGTTGCGACACAAGCATAAATTATTCGAAGATTATCCCAGTTTGTTAAAAGAAACCAGAGCACTAGCGCAAAATATCTCTGCTCTACTTTGAACATTCTGTTCTCCCTGCTTTAATGGGTTGTTTCTCTTCAATCAAGTAAGGCCCCCAAATGATTTTGGAGGAGTCCCCAGCCCAGATGACAGTGAAGTCATAATTTAAGGACCCTTTTAATAAAGAAATAAACGGGAAAAGACCATTACTGCATCAACAAACTACAAAAAAAAAAGCCATTGTAAAAAAATAAATAAGAAAGGGATCCCTAATTATGTAAGATGAACAATAATGAGGGCAAGTGGCCATGACCTGAGGGCAAGTAGAACATGACCTGTACTTTCCAGACGGACAAGTGCCTCTGAGACCATGGTGTCAACCCCTGGTTGGTACTTTTTTGTATCTTAGCCTACTATTTAAGATTGACCGACATAATACAAATAAGCGAATATAAATATATTATTATGTATGTATGTGTATATATATATATATATATATATATATATATATATATATATATATATATATATATAGTTTTATTTTTTCCCCGGACCCGGACCTGTTTCAAAAAAATATTTGTGGACCTTCAAGATTTGTATTTGAGGACCCCTGATGTAGAGTGTTAGCCCAAATATCACTAAAACCAATCTTACTCCAATTGGCCAAAGGGGGCGCTATATCATTTTGAGCAGTTTGTTAAACGCTTAAATCCGTTAGGATTTTTTTTGCAATTTGCATGAAACATTCTACACACAATCTAAGGACCTTTATCTAATATGCCTATGAAGTGCACACACACAAAATAATAATAATAATAATAAATATAGCTGCAAGCAGTGGCCAAAGCCAAAACACCTCAAATCATGAACACAGCCTGCAATGTGCGTGAAATCTTGCAAGCACATTCCCAATAGGTCAAGGAACAGATACCACCCTTCTTACATTGGCCTGTTATAGCGCCACCAGTGGGTCAACTTTTGCACAACACATTTTTGGAACAACATGGACCAATCTTTGACGTCAGTAACGTCAAAGAGAGCACTGCCTGCGATCTTGACATTTTGTACTTTTATAGCCATTGTTTTCTGGCTTGAAGCGAGCCCACAATTGTTTCGAAGGAACAATATTTTCTAGTTTATATACTAGTGCAAGTATCAAAAACTTCGGTTCCTTTCTACTCCTACATACTTAGTGAGAAAATGAAAATAAAAACATCAATGTGTTCAGTTTACAGTGGCGAAGTGTGCTATTATTTTCTATAGCAATCGGCCAAATGGTGGCGCTGTAGGAAGCCTTCGAAAGTGCGAACTTTGAACAGGTATAGCTCATGCTGTGTTTGAGGTCCAGCCATGAAACCTGTATACACGTATGCGTCTCCTCATGCCGAACAACTTTTACCCTCTAACTTTTGACCTCTGACCTTTAGGTCTCCCACAATTCGGAATTATATGAAAAACAGTAAAAATCTATCTCCTCCTGGGATTTTCGTGTCAAGTGCACAAAACTTTTTTCACATGAACTTTGGACCAATACGGTCAGATTGATCAACCAGATTTTTTTTAAAGTGAAATATAATTTTTTAATAATTCAATCAATATTGCGTTTTTATGCAAATTATTCTTCGGCCTCTAAATCATACATGCAAAGTTACACGTTCATGGCATTTGGCAAAGATGTGGAGGGTTAGTCAAAGTATCACTGAAACCAATTTTATTCCAATCGGCCAAAGGGGGGCGCTATACGAAGCGTTTGAAAATTCAAACTTCAAACGGGCATAAGTCATGACTCGTTTCGTTTGAAGACATGCAACTTGTTACACGCGTGCTTTGACTCAAGCGGAAGACATCTGTGTCGTTGTTAAGTAAGCTCCGCCCTTTGATTTTCCGCCATTTTGAGCAGTTTGTAAAACGCGTAAACCCGCTTTTATTCTGGAATTTTCGCTCCACGTGCACAAAACTTTTTTTACGTGAACTTTGGACCAATATCTAAAGATCTGTCAGATCGGATTTCTTTAAAATTGAAACATGCTTTTTTAAATAAATTCAATGAATATTGCAGTTTTATGCAAATTATTCTTCTGCCTCTAAATCATACATGCAAAGTAACATGTTCATGGCATTTGGCAAAGATGTAGAGTGTTAGTCCAAATATCACTAAAACCAATCTTACCCCAATTGGCCAAAGGGGGGCGCTATATAATTTTGAGCAGTTTGTGAAACGCTTAAACCCGTTAGGATTTTTTTTTTGCAATTTGCATGAAACATTCTACACACAATCTAAGGACCTTTATCTAATATGCCTATGAAGTGCACACACACAAAAAAATAATAATAATGAATATAGCTGCAAGCAGCGATAAAGTGGCCAAAGCCAAAAACACCTCAAATCATGAACACAGCCTGCAATGTGCGTGAAATCTTGCAAGCACATTCCCAATAGGTCAAGGAACAGATACCACCCTTCTTACATTGGCCTGTTATAGCGCCACCAGCGGGTCAACTTTTGCACAACACATTTTTGGAACAAAATGGACCAATCTTTGACGTCAGTAACGTCAAAGAGAGCACTGCCTGCGATCTTGACATTTTGTACTTTTATAGCCATTGTTTTCTGGCTTGAAGCGAGCCCACAATTGTTTCGAAGGAACAATATTTTTCTAGTTTATCTATCAGGCAGGCAGGCAATCAGTAGACGGGATCTTCGGTTCCTTTCTACTCCTACATACTTAGTGAGAAAATGAAAATAAAAACATCAATGTGTTCAGTTTACAGTGGCGAAGTGTGCTATTATTTTTTACAGCAATCGGCCAAATGGTGGCGCTGTAGGAAGCCTTCGAAAGTGCGAACTTTGAACAGGTATAGCTCATGCTGTGTTTGAGGTCCAGCCATGAAACCTGTATACACTTATGCGTCTCCTCATGCCGAACAACTTTTACCCTCTAACTTTTGACCTCTGACCTTTAGGTCTCCCACAATTCGGAATTATATGAAAAACAGTAAAAATCTATCTCCTCCTGGGATTTTCGCGTCAAGTGCACAAAACGTTTTTCACATGAACTTTGGACCAATACGGTCAGATTGATCAACCAGATTTTTTTTAAAGTGAAATATAATTTTTTAATAATTCAATCAATATTGCGGTTTTATGCAAATTATTCTTCGGCCTCTAAATCATACATGCAAAGTTACACGTTCATGGCATTTGGCAAAGATGTGGAGGGTTAGTCAAAGTATCACTGAAACCAATTTTATTCCAATCGGCCAAAGGGGGGCGCTATACGAAGCGTTTGAAAATTCAAACTTCAAACGGGCATAAGTCATGACTCGTTTTGTTTGAAGACATGTAACTTGTTACACGCGTGCTTTGACTCGAGCGGAAGACATCTGTGTCGTTGTTAAGTAAGCTCCGCCCTTCGATTTTCCGCCATATTGAGCAGTTTGTAAAACGCGTAAACCCGCTTTTATTCTGGAATTTTCGCTCCACGTGCACAAAACTTTTTTTACGTGAACTTTGGACCGATATCTAAAGATCTGTCAGATCGGATTTCTTTAACATTGAAACATGCTTTTTAAAATAAATTCAATGAATATTGCAGTTTTATGCAAATTATTCTTCTGCCTCTAAATCATACATGCAAAGTAACATGTTCATGGCATTTGGCAAAGATGTAGAGTGTTAGTCCAAATATCACTAAAACCAATCTTACCCCAATTGGCCAAAGGGGGGCGCTATATCATTTTGAGCAGTTTGTGAAACGCTTAAACCCGTTAGGATTTTTTTTTTGCAATTTGCATGAAACATTCTACACACAATCTAAGGACCTTTATCTAATATGCCTATGAAGTGCACACACACAAAAAAATTATAATAATGAATATAGCTGCAAGCAGCGATAAAGTGGCCAAAGCCAAAAACACCTCAAATCATGAACACAGCCTGCAATGTGCGTGAAATCTTGCAAGCACATTCCCAATAGGTCAAGGAACAGATACCACCCTTCTTACATTGGCCTGTTATAGCGCCACCAGCGGGTCAACTTTTGCACAACACATTTTTGGAACAAAATGGACCAATCGTTGACGTCAGTAATGTCAAAGAGAGCACTGCCTGCGATCTTGACATTTTGTACTTTTATAGCCATTGTTTTCTGGCTTGAAGCGAGCCCACAATTGTTTCGAAGGAACAATATTTTTCTAGTTACATTCTGTGTTTGTGATTTGAGGCATTTTGTTCAAAACGGCCCAATCCTACACATTTTGGAAGCCAATATTAGCCAATCAGGATGGGATATGGAAAATCAGACAGGTCCATGTCGATGACATGACTGTAGAGATACTGTCTACCGATATGCTTGATTTTTGGACAAAATCTGTAGGAGTACTGTCAAAAAATGTGCTACAAAAAATAGCCTCATGGTGGCGCTATAAAAGGCTGATGTGAAAAATGCAGGGAAAGGGTTTTTCTTTGGCCTCTAGGGAGTGTGCTTACAAAGTTTGAAACTGATCGGTGGAGTTATAGGTAAAACCACAAATCGGACTGTTATAGCGCCACCATGAGGCTGATAAAAAAAATGGCATTTCTTCCTCGGCCTAATGGGAATGTGTGTGTGCGATTTCATGATAAGTGCACTTTGCGTTTGTGATTTGAGGCATTTTGTTCAAAACGGCTCAATCCTACAAACTTTGGAAGCCAATCTTAGCCAATCAGGATGGAATATGCGAAATCGGACAGATCCATGTCGATCACATGACTATCGAGATACTGCCTACCGATTTGTAGGATTTTTGGACAAAATCTGTAAGAGTAGTGTACAGAAATGTGTTTTGCAAACATCGGCCTCATGGTGGCGCTAGAACATGCCCATTTGAAAAATGTGGGTTAGAGGTTCTGATTTGGCATCCAGGGAATGTGTGTACTCATTTTGGCAGCCACCGGGCAAACGGCGACTGAGATTAGGTGGTAACAAACTGCGAGGACACACGGACGGACGGACGGACGGACGGACGGACGGGAAAACATACTCTCCCCCATGCCTTCGGCTGGTGACAAGTAACTTACTGATGTGTTCATGGTCTTTGGGCTCCTCCTGCTCAGCAGAACTGCTGGGGTTCATAGAGTCCATGTTCATGTTCACCTCAAGGCTGGAGTCCACAGTCACTTCTGATTGAAATGATTGACAATCATCAATCCTTATGGAGGAGTTATTCATTAAAAAAATTCTGGGACATTATGTGCTTGCACTGACGTGAGTCGCGAGGAATCCACTGGGAAATTAATTCCGTCTTAACATTTATATTATATATTGTCAAGTAAGGCATGACCAATCCTGTCTGATTGAACAATATATTGTCCAAGATATCTGGCCTTTAGGCCTTACAACCCAGATAACTTCATTTAAAGGTTAACAAAAACACTGGTTCAGACCTAGAACAACAGTGTGTTGCCTATAGCAACCCCATCTATCCATCACTATGACTCAGACTTAAAGATGGTGTGCCATGATTTTTTTCTCCTCTAAAACATGATTATCAGCTATTATGATTATACTAGGAGGAAGATTCTTTGCAAAAAAGTGTACAGAAAGAGGAAGATTCTTTCAAAAAAAAAAAAAAAAGAAAGAAAAAAGAGTACAGAAAGAGAAAATTAGCAGCTACACCCAAATATGGTGTGTGTCATGCTGACTGTGACAAGACGTCAGACCTCAGGCTCACATGTAGACAGAAAGATACAAAGATACCCATATTTGGTCATACCATGACATCAGAACTCTCAGGTAGAGAGAAAGACACACTGATCTCCATATTTTGGCATAATCTCCATATTTGGACATAAGGGACACAGACATGTTTTTGATGCATCCAAATATGCTGCTGATGAACAACACTGATTTGTGCATGATGTGTCCCCTGGGTTCCTCTGATACACCCATATATGGGCACATAGGCTGGATGGGCGGTGCTTGTAGGTTTGAGGGCCACGTATTGACTTGAATCTGGTGAATAGAATTTCCATTTCAGCTTGTCTTTAACAGCAAAACTAATTCTAAATTATCTAGAAAACATGGCCAAAATTTGGACTGCAGGGTTAAAGTGATTTATCAGTAGGTATCGATTTATAATAATATAAATATTGGCCAAAGACAGGAAGACATTTGAATTAATCTATACTTTTCTTAGTATTTTTATTTAGGGATACTTTCAATCAAATATACTTGATAGACATTGTAGGCTACTCCACTACATTTCTAGGAAAGGAAAGGAGTATATATGCATTAACCACTAAAGCTCTATGTACAATTAGTGAAAAGGCATAGGCTATCTACAAGTTAGCTGCAAATTGCAACACTAGATTTATTTTAATCGGATGAATCTAGGGTTGCAACTTGCAATACCTCCCATAGGCAGCCAATGCATCAACACAGTTTTTGGAGCGGTGAAAGCGCTCCCAATAGACAGGTATGTCCGTGGGTATGTATGTATGTATGTATGTGGCTGGCTGGCTGGCCGTGTCTGTAGCCTGGCAATACCTTGAGTGGCCACACACAACACACAAGTTAAAGGAGGGGCGCTGTTCTGCAGCACACGCACACACACACACACACACACACACACACACACACACACACACACACACACACGGTATAGCTGCTCAGATTCACCGCTCCACTTCGAACCGAGGTTTGATTTTTTGCTCTCTGATTGTAATAAACGGTGTCAAACTCACCAATATTTGGCCTGCATGGAAAGCTTGGAGTATCCTCTTTCTATCTGCAAAGTGTTTGTTTCATAAAAATCCACCGTAAACATGTTAGGAGCTACTTTCTATCAAGAAATTGACTTCAGGTGATTATTTTTCTAAGTGCTGGAGTTTGGAAGCGCTTGTGGGAAGTCACACAGCGGTCCTGTGTACCAACTGGTTCTAAATGTCACATAATGCAGGAGGCAGCGGGACGCTGCGTAATAGAAGACGAGTGCTTCCGAAGTTCAACACTTAAAAAATAAACCATTTCTGCTCGGATTTCTTGACAGTAAGTAGCTCATAACATGTCTACAGTGGAGTTTTATGAAAGAAACACTTTGCAGATAGAAAGACGATACTCCGAGCTTTCCATCGAGCCCCACTATAGGTGAACTTGAAGTTGTTTATTACAATCAGATAGCAAAAAACTATTTTGATGCATTGGCTGCCATTGGGAGGTATTGCAACCCTAGATTCATCCGATTAAAATAAAATCTAGTGTTGCAATTTGCGGCTATCTACAAGTTTACAATACATTGTGAAGTGACATGTTGTGACCTTGTAGATCAGCCTTTTCACTGCATTTATATTATAAATATACATAAAAAATCACACCCAATGTGAAGTGAGCGGTGGTCGTGCTTGCATAACGTCTTCAGACTAGGATTTGAGTCTAGGATGTACAGGCTATGCTACACACACACGTTTTGCTATGGCAGAACGCTGAGGAAAAAGGCTACAGACATACAACATATGACATCACTAGACAAACATGATGCTACGTACACACATTTTGCTATGGCAAAACGCTGAGGAAAAAGGCTACAGACACACGCGCAGCCACGTATAGGAGCGGTCTACCACCGCTCAAAAATCACACCCAATGTGAAGTGAGCGGTGGTCGTGCTTGCATAACGTCTTTGAGTCTATGATGTACAGGCTATGCTACACACACACGTTTTGCTATGGCAAAACGCTGAGGAAAAAGATTACAGATATACGACATATGACATCACTAGACAAACATGATGCTACGTACACACATTTTGCTATAGCAAAACGCTGAGGAAAAAGGCTACAGACACACGCACAGCCACTCTTAGGAGCGGTTTACCACCGCTCAAAAATGTGCTTTGTAATTTGCACTTTTAAAACCTTGAGCATTTTTTACTGATGTCAAATCTACAACGAAACAAGTAACTTACAAGTAACTTACTGAGGTGTTCATGGTGTTTGGGCTCCTCCTGTTCAGCAGAACTGCTGGGGTTCAGAGTGTCCATGTTCACCTCA
>NC_137822.1:57624418-57669418 GCF_963921795.1 Nannobrachium achirus
TTTTATATGTTGGCTATTCAAAAATAGCAGATATACAAGCTCACTGTGCTTCACTTTCGCAGCGAGCTTGTAGGTCTGCTATGAAAGTGTGAGAACAGCTGATTTAGAAGGCTTTATTTTCTGCTTGAAAAGTACAGGCGTAAAACATGAGTAAACTAGAAGCAGTGCTCTTCCGAGCACAGGTCTCCACCAGGTCAGGTATTATTATTGAGGCCTCCTGGTGGCGCTACACGTGATGTCTTCTTTGGCCTTTAACGGTGACAATCACATGACTGTTGCGATACTGGCAATTTCATTACAATTGCACGCTGTGTTCATGATTTGAGGCATTTTGTTCGAAATGGATCAATATGTTTAATCTTAGCCAATCAGGATGGAATATTTAATATGGGACGAATCCGTCTTGATCATTATGACTGTAGAGATACTGTCTACTGATTTTTTGTTAATTTTGGATAAAATCCGAAGGAGTAATATCCAAAAATGTATCTTACATAAGTCGGCCTCCTGGTGGCGCCATAAAAGGCTGATGTGAAAAATGCAGGGAAAGGGTTTTTCCTTGGCCTCTAGGGAGTGTGCTTACAAAGTTTGAAACTGATCGGTGGAGTTATAGGTAAAACCACAAATCTGCCTGTTATAGCGCCACCATGAGGCTGATTTAAAAAAAATAAGTGGCATTTCTTCCTCGGCCTAGTGGGAACGTGTGTGCACGATTTCATGATAATTACATTCTGTGTTTGTGATTTGAGGCATTTTGTTCAAAACGGCCCAATCCTACACATTTTGGAAGCCAATATTAGCCAATCAGGATGGGATATGGAAAATCAGACAGGTCCATGTCGATGACATGACTGTAGAGATACTGTCTACCGATATGCTTGATTTTTGGACAAAATCTGTAGGAGTACTGTCAAAAAATGTGCTTGACAAAAAATAGCCTCATGGTGGCGCTATAAAAGGCTGATGTGAAAAATGCAGGGAAAGGGTTTTTCTTTGGCCTCTAGGGAGTGTGCTTACAAAGTTTGAAACTGATCGGTGGAGTTATAGGTAAAACCACAAATCGGACTGTTATAGCGCCACCATGAGGCTGATAAAAAAAATGGCATTTCTTCCTCGGCCTAATGGGAATGTGTGTGTGCGATTTCATGATAACTACACTTTGCGTTTGTGATTTGAGGCATTTTGTTCAAAACGGCTCAATCCTACAAACTTTGGAAGCCAATCTTAGCCAATCAGGATGGAATATGCGAAATCGGACAGATCCATGTCGATCACATGACTATCGAGATACTGCCTACCGATTTGTAGGATTTTTGGACAAAATCTGTAAGAGTAGTGTACAGAAATGTGTTTTGCAAACATCGGCCTCATGGTGGCGCTAGAACAGGCCCATTTGAAAAATGTGGGTCAGAGGTTCTGATTTGGCATCCAGGGAGTGTGTGTACTCATTTTGGCAGCCACCGGGCAAACGGCGACTGAGATTAGGTGGTAACAAACTGCGAGGACACACGGACGGACGGACGGACGGACGGACGGACGGACGGACGGACGGACGGACGGACGGACGGACGGACGGACGGACGGGAAAACATACTCTCCCCCATGCCTTCGGCTGGTGACAAGTAACTTACTGATGTGTTCATGGTCTTTGGGCTCCTCCTGCTCAGCAGAACTGCTGGGGTTCATAGAGTCCATGTTCACCTCAAGGCTGGAGTCCACAGTCACTTCTGATTGAAATGATTGACAATCATCAATCCTTATGGAGGAGTTATTCATTAAAAAAAGGGCAATTCTGGGACATTATGTGCTTGCACTGACGTGAGTCGCGAGGAATCCTCTGGGAAATTAATTCCGTCTTAACATTTATATTATATATTGTCAAGTAAGGCATGACCAATCCTGTCTGATTGAACAATATATTGTCCAAGATATCTGGCCTTTAGGCCTTACAACCCAGATAACTTCATTTAAAGGTTAACAAAAACACTGGTTCAGACATAGAACAACAGTGTGTTGCCTATAGCAACCCCATCTACCCATCACTATGACTCAGACTTAAAGATGGGGTGCCATGATTTTTTCCTCCTCTAAAACATGATTATCAGCTATTACGATTATACTAGGAGAAAGATTCTTTCCAAAAAAGTGTACAGAAAGAGGAAGATTCTTTAAAAAAAAAGAAAAGTACAGAAAGAGAAAATTAGCAGCTACACCCAAATATGGTGTGTGTCATGCAGACTGTGACAAGACGTCAGACCTCAGGCTCACATGTAGACAGAAAGATACAAAGATAGATACCCATATTTGGTCATACCATCACATCAGAACTCTCAGGTAGAGAGAAAGATACACTGATCTCCATATTTTGGCATAATCTCCATATTTGGACTTAAGGGACACAGACATGTTTTTGATGCATCCAAATATGCTGCTGATGAACAACACTGATTTGTGCATGTGTCCCCTGGGTTCCTCTGATACACCCATATATGGGCACATAGGCTGGATGGGCAGTGCTAGTCGGTGTGAGGGCCACGTATCGACTTGAATTTGTTGAATAGAATTTCCATTTCAGCTTGTCTTTAACAGCAATACTAATTCTAAATTGTCTAGAAAACATGGCCAAAATTTGGACTACAGCGTTAAAGTGATTTATCAGTAGGTATCGATTTATAATAATGTAAATATTGGCCAAAGACAGAAAGACATTTGAAGTAATCTATACTTTTCTTAGTATTTTTATTTAGGGATACTTTCAACCAATATTTGGGCTGTATGGAAAGCTTGGAGTGTCCTCTTTCTATCTGCAAAGTGTTTGTTTCATAAAAATCCACCGTAGACATGTTAGGAGCTACTTTCTATCAAGAAATTGGCTTCAGGTGATTATTTTTCAAGTGCTGGAGTTTGGAAGCGCTTGTGGGAAGCCACACAGCGGTCCTGTGTACCAACTGGTTCTAAATGTCACATAATGCAGGAGGCAGTGGGACGCTGCGTAATAGAAGACGAGCGCTTCCGAAGTTCAACACTTAGAAAATAAACCATGTCTGCTCGGATTTCTAGACAGAAAGTAACTCATAACATGTCTACAGCGGAGTTTTATGAAAGAAACACTTTGCAGATAGAAAGAGGATACTCCGAGCTTTCCATAGAGCCCCACTATAGGTGAATTTGAAGTCGTTTATTACAATCAGATAGCAAAAAACTATGTTGATGCATTGGCTGCCTATGGGAGGTATTGCAACCCTAGATTCATCTGATTAAAATAAAATCTAGTGTTGCAATTTGCGGCTATCTACAAGTTTACAATACATTGTGAAGTGACATGTTGTGACCTTGTAGATCAGCCTTTTCACTGCATTGATATTGTAATATATATTTTTAAATCACACCCAATGTGAAGTGAGCCGTGGTTGTGCTCGCATAACGTCTTCCGACTAGGATTTGAGTCTATGATGTACAGGCTATGCTACACACACACGTTTTGCTATGGCAAAAAGCTGAGGAAAAAGGCTACAGACACACGCACAGCCACTCTTAGGAGCGGTTGACCACCGCTCAAAAATGTGCTTTGTAATTTGCACTTTTAAAACCTTGAGCATTTTTAACTGATGTCAAATCTACAACGAATCAAGTAACTTACAAGTAACTTACTGAGGTGTTCATGGTGTTTGGGCTCCTCCTGCTCAGCAGAACTGCTGGGGTTCATAGAGTCCATCTTCACCTCAAGGCTGGAGTCCACAGTCACTTCTGATTGAAATGATTGACATAAGGAGGAGTTGTGAGAAATTACATATGCATCAATGCATTGATATTTTCAAAGCATGAACTTTTGACTATTTTAGTATTTCCAAACGCAAGTACTCCGGTACTTTACCCATTTAGGCCTAGAATTATTGAATGCTTTAACCAGTGAAAAATAGCATCCATCTGCTATTTTTGGAAAAAGTTGCGAAAATGTGTGCGAATCTGTATATCTATTTTCAGAGCGAACGTTTGTAACTCAAATTTTGCTTCTGGGGGGTACCTGGAACTTAAAAATTTTGAGATGGGTGTCCGTGGCCAAATAAAGATAATTTTGGGGGTCCTTCACATGAAAAGGTTTGAGAACCACTGCCATAGTAGTCTCTCAAGAACAGACTAACTGAGCTCCAGTTAAGTGAAAAGGACCTTTTCTTTGACGATGGCTAGCCAGATTGCTGACATAGAAACATAGGTTTTCCAAAAACCTTAGAAGGATTCAAAAGACAATTATAGAATCGGGTCAAAATTCAAATTTTCAAGATTTTTCAAAATCCAAAAAATAAATGGTTAAAGCATTCAATAATTTTAGGCCTAAATGGGTTAACTTAAGGATACATTTAACAGATCAACTTTAACTTGTAGTGGAGTAATAGTTGACCAGGAGTATCTATACTTTGACTAAAGTAGTGGAGTTGAGTACTTTGTCCAGCACTGATCAGAACATGTAGGACAAAGTACTATAGGTGACATTCAGGTGATAAACACCGGCAGGGCTACAGACAGGATACTAACATTAATCAGCAGCTTACAAACAGCAGACAGACAATTGACTCACTGACAGACAGACAGACAGATGACAGGCATTTTATACACAGCAGGGCTAACAGGACACAGGTGAACACAATCAACACGACACATGAGAGGTCACATGACTGCAGATCACATGATGTAAGAGGAGTTGAGGAACAGTGTTTCACATTGGGATTTATATATATATGTGTGTGTGCGTGCGTGCGTGCGTGCGTGCGTGCGTGCGTGTGTGTAATGCAATACACACAAATGTTTCACCACCTGACACCAATCATTAGCAATCAACAAGGCAATGCAGATTTTTGAAGGTTTTGAGCTTCATCATTTATTTTTTTATTTTTTTTAAAGATTTGTTTTTGGGCTTTTTATGCCTTTATTCGATAGGACAGTAGACTGACAGGAAATGGGGAGAGAGATGGGGAATGACATGTGGCAAAGGTCGTCTGGATCGGGAATCGAACCAGCGACGCCAGCAGGCAACATAGCCTAGTATATGGTACGCGCTTTGACCACCAGGCCAGCGGGCGCCCCGAGATTCATCATTTTGCCACTTTTGCAAACCTGTCAAATGTTATGTTCTAGTCACATGTCATTTTTTGCAAAATGAGGGGAAGAACGACCTTGCAGAAAGACCGACCATGTGCAGCATAGCCTGTTGTACTCATTTCAAGTGAAATCCAAAAACCATATGACATTTTCAGTTTTGTGTTTTGGTCATCGTAAATATGTTTATTTTCTTCACATCTTAATTTGAATTTATCATTGCTGTAGTAGGCCAAACATGACACATACATTGAGTGAGAATAATAAATAATAAAGGTTCAACATCTGTCAACTAAAATTAGCATCACACACACACTCACTCACTCACATATATATATTATATATATATATAATTTGGCCTGCAACGATACATGAACAGATATCGAACCGTTCGATACGAGGGTCTCGGTTCGGTACGCGCTACGTACCGAACGATAATTAATTATACTAGCATGTGTTCACTGTAACTGAACATAAGATTGAGCCGAAGAGTATAGAGGAACGTGAGTAAAGAGGAACAGGAAACATAGGGCAATTTACAAAAAGTTTATTCATTAAAAACAAATGTAAAAATTATACTTTTGCCATTTATAGGCCAACAACTTATCCTGAACCTACAGCATTGTTCACACATATTATAGCATGCTTAAATACATCTGAAATGAACATCCTTATATTAAATGTGATAACAGTTTAACAGTTTTGATCAACAGAATTACTACTAAAAGTTGTTTGAGCGGATTTGTTCTAATGTAACTCTTGTCACACTGTTCATAAGGATATGGTTTCTCTTTCATACAGAATGTGCTCATGATGTCACAAGATGATTGACTAAGTAAAACCTCTTCCACAATAACTACAATAAAAAGGTTAAAACCTGCGTGAACCAGCATGCAAGCATACAGTTTGAGAGTCTATAAGCTTTTTCACACAGGTCACACTGAAAGGTTTTCTACCCTGTGTGAATTCGCTGGTGTCTCATTAAGCTGGATGACTCAGTGAAGCTTTTTCCACATTGTTCACAATGGAAAGGTTTGTGTCCTGTGTGAACTCTCTGGTGTCTCATTAAGTTGGATGATGTAGTGAAACTCTTTACACATTGATCGCAATGGAAAGGTTTATGTCCTGTGTGAATTCTCTGGTGTTGTGTTAAGTCGGATGATCTAGCAAAACTCTTTCCACATTGATCGCAATGGAAAGGCTTATGGCCTGTGTGGATTTTCTTGTGCCCCATTAAGTTGGACGATGTAGTGAAACTCCTCCCACATTGATCGCAATGGAAAGGTTTATATCCAGTGTGAATTCTCTGGTGTTGTGTTAACTCGGCTGATGTAGCAAAACTCTTTCCACATTGATCACAATGGAAAGGTTTGTGTCCTGTGTGAATTATCTGGTGTCTTATTAAGTGGGACGATGTAGTGAAACTCTTCCCACATTGATCGCAATAGAAAGGTTTGTGTCCAGTGTGAATTCGCTGGTGTTTTGTTAAGTCGGATGATGTCGTGAAACTCTTCCCACATTGATCACAGTTGAAAGGTTTGTGTCCTGTGTGAATTCTCTGGTGTGATAATAAGGTAGATGATTGAGCGAAACTCTTCCCACATTGATCACAGTGGAAAGGTTTGTGTCCTGTGTGAATTCTCTGGTGTTGTGTTAAGTTGGATGATCTAGCGAAACTCTTTCCACATTGATCACAGTGGAAAGGTTTGTGTCCTGTGTGAACTCTCAGGTGTACTTTAAGGCTGGACATTGCAGTGAAGCGTTTTCCACACTGGTCACAGTGGAGTTTTGGATCAGCCGGGCTTCTTTGTTCAGCTACTGCCGATAGGACAGGGAATCCAGATGGACGATGCAACGCTGGATTGAAAACAAAGACAAAGTGGAACATAGTTTAGAGGTAGAAAGATACAGTACAGATACAACACTGAAGGTCCTTACACACTGGGAGTGTGATGAATAGACAATCCCAATATCCATCAGTGAATATTTCACATCAATCTATTAATCTGCTGATGCTTCACTCATACAGGAAGCTTTTATTTACTCTAAAAAATTTAACCGGTTTCGGATATAAATTATGTCAATGTATTACCATGTCATTCTTTGTGTACTCAAAACACAGACAGCATTTTCAGTCATTGAAAGCGGGAAAGCATCCGTGTCATTTTATACAAGATATACAAGCTCATAGTGCTTCACTTTCGCAGCGAGCTTGTAGGTCTGCTACTGTATGAAAGTGTGAGAACAGCTGATTTTAGAAGGTTTTATTTTCTGATTGAAAAGTACAGGTGTAAAACATGAGTAAACTAGAAGCAGTGCTCTTCCGAGCACAGGTCTTCACCAGGTCAGGTATTAATTATTGTGGCCTCCTGGTGGCGCTACACGTGAAAAGGGTGCCATGTCTTCTTTGGCCTTTAACGGTGACGATCACATGACTGTTGCGATACTGGCAATTTCATTACAATTCCACGCTGTGTTCATGATTTGAGGCATTGTGTTTGAAATGGATCCATCCGTTATGGCCTCCAAAGCTTCCTCGGCCTAATGGGAATGTGTGTGTGCGATTTCATGATAATTGCTCTTTGTGTTTGTGATTTGAGCCATTTTGTTCAAAACGGCTCAATCCTACAAACTTTGGAAGACAATCTTAGCCAATCAGGATGGAATATGCAAAATCGGACAGATCCATGTCGATCACATGACGAGATACTGCCTACCGATTTGTAAGATTTTTGGACAAAATCTGTAAGAGTAGTACAGAAATGTGTTTAGCAAACATCGGCCTCATGGTGGCGCTAGAACAGGCCCATTTGAAAAATGTGGGTCAGAGGTTCTGATTTGGCATCCAGGGTGTGTGTGTGCTCATTTAGCCAGCGACCGGGCCAACGGCGACTGAGATTAGGTGGTAACAAACTGCGAGGACACACGGACGGACGGACGGACGGACGGACGGACGGACGGACGGACGGAGGGGAAAACATACTCTCCCCCATGCCTTCGGCTGGTGGAGACAAATATGACGTAACTTATGAAGTAACTTACTGAGGTGTTCATGGTGTTTGGGCTCCTCCTGTTCAGCAGAACTGCTGGGGTTCAGAGAGTCCATGTTCACCTCAAGGCTGGAGTCCACAGTCACTTCTGATTGAAATGATTGACACTAGAAGCAGTGCTCTTCCGAGCACAGGTCTCCACCAGGCCACACAAATCGGCCTGTTATAGCGCCACCATGAGGCTGATTTGAAAAATGTGGGGCAGAGGTTCTGATTTGGCATCCAGGGAGTGTGTGTGGTCAGTTTGGCAGCGATCGGGCCAACGGCGCCGGAGATTAGCTGGTAACAACCAGGCCACACAAATCGGCCTGTTATAGCGCCACCATGAGGCGGATTTGAAAAATGTGGGGCAGAGGTTCTGAATTGGCATCAAGGGAGTGTGTGTGCTCAGTTTGGCAGCGATCGGGCCAACGGCGCCGGAGATTAGCTGGTAACAAACTTGGAGGACGGACGGACGGACGGACGGACGCACGCACGCACGCACGCACGCACACACGCATGCACGCACGCACGCACGGACGCACACACACACGGACAGGGGCGAAAACATACTCTCCCTCAGCCTTCGGCTGGTGGAGACAATCATCAATCCTTATGGAGGAGTTATTCATTAAAAAAAGGGGGGAAAAAGTGCAATTCTGGGACATTATATGCTTTCACTGACGTGAGTCGTGAGGAATCCACTGGGAAATGAATTCCGTCTTAACATTTATATTATATATTGTGATGTCAAGTAAAGCATGACCAATCCTGTCTGATTGAACAATATATTGTCCAAGATATCTGGCCTTTAGGCCTTACAACCCAGATAACTTCATTTAAAAGGTTAACAAAAACACTGGTTCAGACCTGGAACAACGGTGTGTTGCCTATAGCAACCCCATCTACCCATCACTATGACTCAGACTTAAAGATGGTGTGCCATGATTTTTTTCTCCTCTAAAACATGATTATCAGCTATTATGATTATACTAGGAGGAAGATTTTCGAAAATAGTGTACAGCAAGAGAAAATTAGCAGCTACACCCAAATATGGTGTGTGTCAGGCTGACTGTGACAAGACATCAGACCTCAGGCTCACATGTAGACAGAAAGATACCCATATTTGGTCATACCATGACATCAGAACTCTCAGGTAGAGAGAAAGACACACTGATCTCCATAGTTTGGCATAATCTCCATATTTGGACATAAGGAACATAGACATGTTTTGGTGCATCCAAAATATGCTGCTGATGAACAACACTGATTTGTGCATGATGTGTCCCCTGGGTTCCTCTGATACACCCATATATGGGCACATCGGCTGGATGGGCGGTGCTAGTAGGTGTGAGGGCCACGTATCGACTTGAATCTGGTGAATAGAATATCCATTTCAGCTCGTCTTTAACAGCAAAACTAATTCTAAATTGTCTAGAAAACATGGCCAAAATTTGGACTGCAGGGTTAAAGTGATTTATCAGTAGGTATCGATTTATAATAATATAAATATTGGCCAATGACAGGAAGACATTTGAAGTAATCTATACTTTTCTTAGTATTTTTATTTAGGGATACTTTCAATCCAATATACTTGATAGACATTGTAGGCTACTCCACTACATTTCTAGGAAGGGAAAAAGAGTACTGTAGATGCATTATCCACTTAAAGCTCTATGTACAATAGTGAAAAGGCAGATCTACAAGTTAGCTGCAAATTGCAACACTAGATGTTATATTAAAGCTCTATCTATGTACAATTAGTGAAAAGGCATAGGCTATCTACAAGTTAGTTGCAAATTGCAACACTAGATCTTGCAACACTAGATTTTATTTTAATCGGATGAATCTAGGGTTGCAATACCTCCCATAGGCAGCCAATGCATCAACAAATTTTTTTGCTCTCTGATTGTAATAAACGGTGTCAAACACACCAATACGTGGCCTGTATGGAAAGCTTGGAGTATCCTCTTTCTATCTGCAGAGTGTTTGTTTCATAAAAGTCCACCGTAGACATGTTAGGAGCTACTTTCTATCAAGAAATTGACTTCAGGTGATTATTTTTCTAAAGTGCTGGAGTTTGGAAGCGCTTGTGGGAAGTCACACAGCGGTCCTGTGTACCAACTGGTTCTAAATGTCACATAATGCAGGAGGCAGCGGGACGCTGCGTAATAGAAGACGAGCGCTTCCGAAGTTCAACACTTAGAAAAGAAACCATGACTGCTCGGATTTCTAGACAGAAAGTAACTCATAACATGTCTACAGCGGAGTTTTATGAAAGAAACACTTTGCAGATAGAAAGAGGATACTCCGAGCTTTCCATAGAGCCCCACTATAGGTGAATTTGAAGTCGTTTATTACAATCAGATAGCAAAAACTATGTTGATGCATTGGCTGCCTATGGGAGGTATTGCAACCCTAGATTCATCTGATTAAAATAAAATCTAGTGTTGCAATTTCTACAATCTACAAGTTTACAATACATTGTGAAGTGACATGTTGTGACCTTGTAGATCAGCCTTTTCACTGCATTGATATTATAAATATACATAAAAATCACACCCAATGTGAAGTGAGCGGTGGTCGTGCTTGCAAAACGTCTTCAGACTAGGATTTGAGTCTAGGATGTACAGGCTATGCTACACACACACACGTTTTGCTATGGCAAAACGCTGAGGAAAAAGGCTACAGACATACGACATATGAGATCACTAGACAAACATGATGCTACGTACACACGTTTTGCTATGGCAAAACGCTGAGGAAAAAGGCAACAGACACACGCGCAGCCACGTATAGGAGCGGTCTACCACCACTCAAAAATCACACCCAATGTGAAGTGAGCTGTGGTCGTGCTTGCATAACGTCTTTGAGTCTAGGATGTACAGGCTATGCTACACACACACGTTTTGCTATGGCAAAACGCTGAGGAAAAAGGCTACAGACATACGATATATGACATCACTAGACAAACATGATGCTACGTACACACATTTTGCTATGGCAAAACGCTGAGGAAAAAGGCTACAGACACACGCACAGCCACTCTTAGGAGCGGTTTACCACCGCTCAAAAATGTGCTTTGTAATTTGCACTTTTAAAACCTTGAGCATTTTTAACTCATGTCAAATCTACAACGAAACAAGTAACTTACAAGTAACTTACTGAGGTGTTCTTGGTGTTTGGGCTCCTCCTGTTCAGCAGAACTGCTGGGGTTCATAGAGTCCATGTTCACCTCAAGGCTGGAGTCCACAGTCACTTCTGATTGAAATGATTGACATGAGGAGGAGTTGTGAGAAATTACATATGCATCAATGCATTGATATTTTCAAAGCATGAACTTTTGACTATTTTAGCATTTCCAAACGCAAGTACTCCGGTACTTTACCCATTTAGGCCTATAATTATTGAATGCTTTAACCAGTGAAAAATAGCAGATCTACAAGCTCACAGCGCGGCACCGAGTGCCGCGCTGCGAGCTTCTGGGGGGTACCTGGAACTTAAATATTTTGAGATGGGTGTCTGTGGCCAAATAAAGATAATTTTGGGGGTCCTTCACATGAAAAGGTTTGAGAACCACTGCCATAGTAGTCTCTCAAGAACAGACTAACTGAGCTCCAGTTAAGCGAAAAGGACCTTTTCTTTGACGATGGCTAGCCAGATTGCTGACATAGAAACATAGGTTTTCCAAAAACCTTAGAAGGATTCAAAAGACAGAATCGGGTCAAAATTCTAATTTTCAAGATTTTTCAAAAATAACAGATCTACAAGCTCGCAGCACAGCACTCGGTGCAGCGCTGTGAGCTTGTATACCTGCCATTTTTCAATGGTTAAAGCATTCAATAATTTTATGCCTAAATGGGTTAACTCAAGTATAAATTTAACAGATCAACTTTAACTTGCAGTGGAGTAATAGTTGACCAGGAGTATCTATACTTTGACTAAAGTAGTGGAGTTGAGTACTTTGTCCAGCACTGATCAGAACATGTAGGACAGAGTACTGTAGGTGACATTCAGGTGATAAACACAGGCAGGGCTGCAGACAGGATACTAACATTAATCAGCAGCTTACAAACAGCAGACAGACTGACTGACATCTGCAGACAGACAGACAGACAGAGGACTGGCCTTTTATACACAGCAGGGCTAACAGGACACAGGTGAACACAATCAACATGACACACATGAGAGGTCACATGACTGCAGATCACATGATGTAAGAGGAGGTGAGGAACAGTGTTTCACATTGGGATTTGTATATATATATATATATATATATATTAGGGGTGCAACGGTTCGTTTAGCCCACGGTTCGGTTCGTACCTCGGTTTTGGGGTCACGGTTTCGGTACGGTTCGGTGCGTGTTTTGCATTAAAAAAAAAGACTTTCCAAAAATCTATTTTTATTTTGCTTCTAAGCAAATTGAATTATGACAGTGCCTCTTAGCCTTAAGGTGGGTTAAATAATAATAATAATATAAAATAAAATAAAAAGGGGGAAAAATGATTTTCTTTTCTATTATCATTATCATCAATATTGGCCATCGTCTTCAGTTTCAAAGTGCTTTATTTATGAACAAATTGTTTTGCACACAACAAGAGATACTATAGTAGGCTACAAGCTTGAGCAAATAGCCTCTGTAAGTTTTCATTACTATAACCAAAATAGACGGGTGTGTTCACTGTGTTGCCAAACTTTGCGAGAGGAATAAGCAACCAGATCTATGAAAACAATGCTTAAATAATTGAATATAGGCCACGTGAGGTCGTTAAACCTATACACGTCGGCTATTTGAAAGTGGCCAAGCCGATCTACAAGCTCACCACCGCATCCACCATTATTTAGCCTACAAGCAACTTTACATAAAATCAAGCTCAATGTGGCTTATAATAATCAGACATGGCAACAACACTCACCATGCGTTGTTCCTCCAGTCAGTGAGTGAGTGTCAGACTAGCGGGTGTCTGACACTCTGCCTTGGGGCTACGCTACGTTTGGCTTTGTTGCTTGCTAACGCTGCCTGCTATGGTCAGTCTAAAACAGACTGTAATGATGTATGGGACTAACAACAACAAGCAGATTTCTCCTGGACTTGTTCTCCATGTTACAACAACTATGCGCTCCGCACTGCACAGCTTAGCGACTAGCAAGACTGGCTTCGTTTTGTTTTTCTGTCTCTGTGAGGACTCAACTGCTTTGCTCTGCTGCGAGTGTGAATGTCGGCTCTTGTTACAGAGTGGGGGTGAGGGCTACGGTGATGGGACATTAGTGCGTGTTTACTTGCGTAGCGGGGTTTAGTGGAGATTGTCTTGTGCACGATGCACAGTGGCTGTCCAGCTGTAAGAAATTAATTCATTTGCAAACACAAAAAGACTGTGGTTCACATGAAGGCGTACGGTTCGGGTACCGTGCAGGGCGTACCGTACGGTTCGGTTTTATACCGTGAACCGTTGCACCCCTAATATATATATATATATATATATATATATATATATATATATATATATATATATATATACACACTTATATATATATACTAGTCCTTACCCGTTCAAAGATATGAGCTCTGAAATGATTTGCAGTGTGTGGTAATATGTACCGGTAGGAGCATCAATGTAAGAAATATCCGTTTCGTTTAATGGCTACAGAGATACTGTGTACCGATCTGCATGATTTTTGGACAAAATCTGTAACAGGGCCAGACAACAGACCCCCCCCCCCCCCCCGCCGCCCACCCACCCACCCACCCACCCACACACACACACACACACACACACACACACACACACACACACACACACACACACACACACACACACACACACACACACACACACACACACACACACACACACACACACACACACAGCTGGTTAAACATGTTGCCTCATGCTAGATGCAGAATAGATATCCCTCAAGCTAGATGCAGAATAGATATAGATACACCATAAAAATGCTAATATACAGCATATGATTTGTGAAAGTGACAAACGGGCTTCACAGTTATGTTAGGTGTGTTCATATGCTAATGGTGCTGCGATTTCAGATCAATTGCTCCAGCCACTGAGGAGAAACGCTGTGACAGACACTCACTCAGACAGACAGACACTCAGACAGACAGACATTTGGAAAATTATATGTTTGATATATACACACACATACATACATACACACACACACACACACACACACACACTTAGAGCCCCCGACGGCGACGTGGCGTGACATTGCAAAAATACGTTATTTCTTATAACATATTATATGATTGCATGTTTACGTTAGTGCAAAATGGTATTAAACGTAATGAAACGGCACTATTGTATAGTTTATTAAAAGAATTCCAGTTGAGCGGGCGTCTGGCTGACTCCACCATGACAGTTTTCACGGATCAATCAGAGTCCACTAGCGACTCTCACATGGGCAGAAGAGCACCAATCAGAGTCCACTAGCAACTCTCACGTGGGCAGAAGAGCTCTGAAGGGAGGGGGCTGGGGGGGCCACCAGACGCCAAACCGTCGGCCAAACAGTGAAGCTGTTTGGGGAAAAAGAATCTAAACCAAGCGGTACCAGACCACATATATAAAAAGCTAGATACCTCCTCCGCCGCTGCAGTTCATTGGCGCGACTGGTCAAACACCGCTGGCGGAAGTGCGTAACTGTGGAACTGCGGAAGGCACTTTGCCCCCTCCAATGGGAAAGAGGGAGTCCTGACAGTCCTGCATCTGATTGGCCTACCGAGCTTCCCATTCTGTGACACACATGGAAGCGTACTTCAGAATTCCCAAGAGCCCCGCCTCAGAATTCTGGAGGCTTGCATAGAGTTATTGGGAGGCTTGCCAGCTCTCTTTGACCAACCCCCCCCCCCCCCCCCCCTCCACCCCCCCCCCACCGGAGGGAGGTATCTAGCTTTTTATATCTGTGTACCAGACCATACTACAACACCACTACCGCCAGGGGGTGTTGCTTTTCGGTATGGTTTACCAGGCAAGCTCTGACAGCCCCAGGCTTTAGGACACCTCAGAGATGCTTGCCGTTGTGTTCCTTGTCCTCACAGAAGAGCCATAATTACCATACCTTATTCCATGGCTTGGTTGAATGCTTGATTCCGATTGGTCAATCACTGAATTCAGCTGCGTTTTATTTCTGGATAATGACCATTCCACTCAATAACAGACCGCTGACTAATCAAAGGCTCGGAGCACCTGGCTGCTCTGCTTGGAATTGTATTGTATGCTCTTTCCAACATGACAGCCATGTAAACACACAATGTCATTTACAACTAAATGTTGCTCTCAAGAATGTTTTTGAAAACATTTTAAGTAGTAAATAGCATCAACATTTTACAGTCTAAAACCACAGAAATGCTATTGATCCTATTATATGTATTACTATTATATATTGTTATTGCTACTACTTGAATTTGCTTGTACAGTAGCTCCACTTAACATGACAGCACATGCGGCTCCTTAGCCAATCCCTTGTGGCTGTACTGTAGCTTTACAAAAGATGGCCAAAACGCAAAACCTCATATCTGAAAAAAATAACTTTGTTGGGAAAATGAAAAAGAAAATGAGTGTTCAAGACCAAAACCCCCTATCTACTATTTCTAGGTAAAAACCTTCTATCTGCAGTCGACAACATGCAGATAGGAGGTTTTTACCTAGACATAGTTAGGCTGTTTTTTTGTTAAATGACACTTTTTACAGCACTTAATTGAGATTAATTGAGATAAAGTTTTACCATTAACATTTTTTTATCAAATGTTTCACCACCTGACACCAATCATTAGCAATCAACAAGGCAATGCAGATTTTTGAAGGTTTTGAGCTTCATCATTTTGCCACTTTTGCAAACCTGTCAAATGTTATGTTCTAGTCACATGACACTTTTTGCAAAATGAGGGGAAGAAAGACTGACCATGTGCAGCATAGCCTGTTGTCCTCATTTCAAGTGAAATCCAAAAACCATGACATTTTCAGTTTTGTGTTTTGGCCATCGTAAATATGTTTTCTTCACATCTTAATTTGAATTTATCATTGCTGTAGTAGGCCAAACATGACACATACATCGAGTGAGAATAATAAAGGTTCAACATCTGTCAACTAAAATTTGCATCATACATATACACACACACACACACACACACACACACACACATATATATAATTTGGCCTGCAACGATACATGAACCGATATCGAACCGTTCGATACGAGGGTGTCGGTTCGGTACGCGCTACGTACCGAACGATAATTAATTATACTAGCATGTGTTCACTGTAACTGAACATAAGATTGAGCCGAAGAGTATAGAGGAACAGGAGTATAGAGGAACAGGAAACATAGGGCAATTTACAAAAAGTTTATTCATTAAAAACAAATATAAAAATTATACTTTTGCCATTTATAGGCCAACAACTTATCCTGAACCTACAGCATTGTTCACACATATTATAGCATGCTTAAATACATCTGAAATGAACATCCTTATATTAAATGTGATAACAGTTTAACAGTTTTGATCAACAGAATTACTACTAAAAGTTGTTTGAGCTGATTTGTTCTAATGTAACTCTTGTCACACTGTTCATAAGGATATGGTTTCTCTTTCATACAGAATGTGCTCATGATGTCACAAGATGATTGACTGAGTAAAACCTCTTCCACAATAACTACAATAAAAAGGTTAAAACCTGCGTGAACCAGCATGCAAGCTTGTATACAGTTTGAGAGATAAGCGTTTTCACACACATCATACTGAAAGGTTTTCTACCCTGTGTGAATTCTCTGGTGTCTCATTAAGCTGGATGACCGAGTGAAGCTTTTTCCACATTGTTCACAATGGAAAGGTTTGTGTCCTGTGTGAATTATCTGGTGTTTTGTTAAGTGGGATGATGTAGTGAAACTCTTCCCACATTGATCACAATAGAAAGGTTTATGTCCAGTGTGAATTCGCTGGGGTTTTGTTAAGTCGGATGATGTAGTGAAACTCTTTCCACATTGATCGCAATGGAAAGGTTTAAATCCTGTGTGAATTCTCTGGTGCGATAGTAAGTTGTATGATGTCATGAAACTCTTCCCACATTGATCACAGTGGAAAGGTTTATGTCCTGTGTGAATTATCTGGTGTCTTATTAAGTGGGATGATGTAGTGAAACTCCTCCCACATTGATCGCAATGGAAAGGTTTATGTCCTGTGTGAATTCTCTGGTGTTTTGTTAAGTTGGATAATTGAGTGAAACTCTTCCCACATTGATCACAGTGGAAAGGTTTGTGTCCTGTGTGAACTCTCTGGTGTACTTTAAGGCTGGACATTGCAGTGAAGCGTTTTCCACACTGGTCACAGTGGAGTTTTGGATCAGCCGGGCTTCTTTGTTCAGCTACTGCCGGTAGGACAGGGAATCCAGATGGACAATGCAACACTGGATTGAAAACAAAGACAAAGTGGAACATAGTTTAGAGGTAGAAAGATACACAGATACCTGTACAACACTGAAGGTCCTTACACACTGGGAGTGTGATGAATAAACAATCCCAATATTCATCAGTGAATATTTCACATCAATCTATTAATTTGCTGATGCCTCACTCATACAGGAAGCTTTTACTCACTCTAAAAATATGTAACCGGTCTCGGATATAAATTATGTCAATGTATTACCATGTCATTCTTTGTGGACGTACTCATAACACAGACAGCATTTTCACTCATTGAAAGCGGGAAAGCATCTGCGTCATTTTAGATTTTATATGTTGGCTATTCAAAAATAGCAGATATACAAGCTCACTGTCCTTCACTTTCGCAGCGAGCTTGTAGGTCTGCTATGAAAGTGTGAGAACAGCTGATTTAGAAGGCTTTATTTTCTGCTTGAAAAGTACAGGCGTAAAACATGAGTAAACTAGAAGCAGTGCTCTTCCGAGCACAGGTCTCCATCTTATTATTGAGGCCTCCTGGTGGCGCTACACGTGAAAAGGGTGCCATGTCTTCTTTGGCCTTTAACGGTGACAATCACATGACTGTTGCGATACTGGCAATTTCATTACAATTCCACGCTGTGTTCATGATTTGAGGCATTTTGTTCGAAATGGATCCATCCGTTTTGGCCTCCAAAGCTTCCTCGGCCTAACAGGAATGTGTGTGTGCGATTTCATGATAATTGCACTTTGTGTTTGTGATTTGAGGCATTTTGTTCAAAACGGCTCAATCCTACAAACTGACAGATCCATGTCGATCACATGACTATCGAGATACTGCCTACCGATTTGTAGGATTTTTGGACAAAATCTGTAAGAGTAGTGTACAGAAATGTGTTTTGCAAACATCGGCCTCATGGTGGCGCTAGAACAAGCCCATTTTAAGAGGTTCTGATTTGGCATCAGAGGTTCTGATTTGGCATCCAGGGAGTGTGTGTGCTCATTTAGCCAGCGACCGGGCCAACGGCGACTGAGATTAGGTGGTAACAAACTGTGAGGACACACGGAAGGACGGACGGACGGACGGACGGACGGACGGACGGACGGACGGACGGACAGACGGACGGACGGAGGGGAAAACATACTCTCCCCATGCCTTCGGCTATTGGAGACAAATATGATAAGTAACTTACTGAGGTGTTCATGGTCTTTGGGCTCCTCCTGCTCAGCAGAACTGCTGGGGTTCATAGAGTCCATGTTCACCTCAAGGCTGGAGTCCACAGTCACTTCTGATTGAAATGATTGACAATCATCAATCCTTATGGAGGAGTTATCCATTAAAAAAAGAAGAAGAAAAAGAGTGCAATTCTGGTACATTATGTGGTTGCACTGACGTGAGTCGCGAGGAATCCACTGGGAAATGAATTTCGTCTTAACATTTATATTATATATTGTCAAGTAAAGCATGACCAATCCTGGTCTTTTGCTAATACAACAACCATCAAACCCATTGAACAGGTATTTAAAAGGGCTATTAAAATACTAGACAAAAAACCAAACTCCTATCACCACTGTAACATCCTAGAAAAGTATCACCTTCTCAGCTTTGAAAATTTTAGGAAATGTAAAAATGCATGTCTAATATATAAATGCCTTAATGATCTGGCTCCCCCTCCTCTTATGGAATTCATCCATAAGAAGAGGGATATTGGACGCAGTACTAGGTCAACATCCAGGGGAGACTGTGAAATTGATTTGAGAAAAACTACATTTAGTAAAAACGTTCTCTCCATAAATGGATGCCAATATTGGAACCAGATCCCTACCTCAATTAGAGAGATCCCCACATTCGGTGCTTTTAAAGGGCAGTTGAAGCAATGGTTAAAACGATCATAAACATGTAACCACCTATAAGAACTAATTGATGCCGGCACAAATTACTCTGCCAGGCTAGTTTCTCCTATATGGTTTTTAGCTTACTTCTGGCACTAAGCACTTTGTCGCACTAGGCACTCTGTTGCGCCAAGCACCTTGTTCTTGTTGTGTTTTGTGCGCCCTGTACTGTTCTGTTCTTGTTATTGTTAGTCTTGTTTTATGTGAGGACAACGGATGAAATTTAGCTCTAAGCTAACTCCGGCTGGTTTACACTGAGATTTTTGTATGTTTGTATTTATTATGCAACATGTCAATGTCAATGTGTCCATTAACTGGTACTGTCCTGTCCAAATAAATAAATAAGGTAAAGTAAAGTATGTCTGATTGAACAATATATTGTCCAAGATATCTGGCCTTTAGGCCTTACAACCCAGATAACTTCATTTAAAAGGTGAACAAAAACACTGGTTCAGACCTAGAACAACAGTGTGTTGCCTATAGCAACCCCATCTACCCATCACTATGACTCAGACTTAAAGGGGTGATGGGGTGCCATGATTCTTTTCTCCTCTAAAACATGATTATCAGCTATTATGATTATACTAGGAGGAAGATTCTTTCCAAAAACGTGTACAGAAAGAGGAAGATTCTTTAAAAAAAAAAAAAAAAAAAAAGAGTACAGAAAGAGAAAATGAGCAGCTACACCCAAATATTGTGTGTGTCATATTGACTGACAAGACGTCAGACCTCAGGCTCACATGTAGACAGAAAGATACAAAGATACCCATATTTGGTCATACCATGACATCAGAACTCTCAGGTAGAGAAAGATACACTGATCTCCATATTTTGGCATAATCTCCATATTTGGACATAAGGGACACAGACATGTTTTTGACGCATCCAAATATGCTGCTGATGAACAACACTGATTTGTGCATGATGTGTCCCCTGGGTTCCTCTGATACACCCATATATGGGCACATCGGCTGGATGGGCGGTGCTATAGGTGTTAGGGCCACGTATCGACTTGAATTTGGAGAATATAATTTCCATTTCAGCTTGTCTTTAACAGCAAAACTAATTCTATCTTATCTAGAAAACATGGCCAAAATTTGGACTGCAGGGCTAAAGTGATTTATCAGTAGGTATCGATTTATAATAATATAAATATTGGCCAATGACAGGAAGACATTTGAAGTAATCTATACTTTTCTTAGTATTTTTATTTAGGGATACTTTCAATCCAATATACTTGATAGACATTGTACTCCACTACATTTCTAGGAAAGGAAAAGAGTAGATATGCATTAACCACTTAAAGCTCTATGTACAATTAGTGAAAAGGCAGATCTACAAGTTAGCTGCAAATTGCAACACTAGATCTTGCAACACTAGATTTTATTTTAATCGGATGAATCTAGGGTTGCAATACCTCCCATAGGCAGCCAATGCATCAACACAGTTTTTTGCTCTCTGATTGTAATAAACGGTGTCAAACCAATATTTGGCCTGTATGGAAAGCTTGGAGTATCCTCTTTCTATCTGCAGAGTGTTTGTTTCATAAAAATCCACCGTAGACATGTTAGGACTTTCTATCAAGAAATTGGCTTCAGGTGATTATTTTTCTAAGTGCTGGAGTTTGGAAGCGCTTGTGGGAAGTCACACAGCGGTCCTGTGTACCAACTGGTTCTAAATGTCACATAATGCAGGAGGCAGCGGGACGCTGCGTAATAGAAGACGAGTGCTTCCGAAGTTCAACACTTAAAAAATAAACCATTTCTGCTCGGATTTCTTGACAGTAAGTAGCTCATAACATGTCTACAGTGGAGTTTTATGAAAGAAACTCTTTGCAGATAGAAAGACGATACTCAGAGCTTTCCATAAAGCCCCACTATAGGTGAATTTGAAGTCGTTTATTACAATCAGATAGCAAAAAACTATGTTGATGCATTGGCTGCCTATGGGAGTTATTGCAACCCTAGATTCATCTGATTAAAATAAAATCTAGTGTTGCAATTTGCGGCTATCTACAAGTAGGGATGGGTATCGTTAAGATTTTAGCGATTCCGATTCCGATTCCGGTTCTCCTTATCGATCCGGTTCCTTATCGATTCTCTTATCGATTCTCAGCCCCCTCGCCATGCAGGGGGCTGGTCAGAATTGAAATAGTGGCCAATGGTCTTTTCTACCTCCTCCACTCCTTATTCTCCTCCTGTCATTTTCTTCTTTTTCTAGTTTTTATTTATATTTTTCACCCAAAAAAGTTTCTTTTTTACAGTGTGCTCAATCCAACGTCCTGTTTTTGCAGTGCTCAGAACGTGAAGGCACAACGTAATTCTTTACAGTGTAGCCCTAATATGGATATAATATTGATGCCAGCTGATCATTCACTGAAAGGCCTAAAGTTAAAAATACATACTACTGTATATATTCTTTTAATTGCTGTGCCATTGCTGCTATGTCTGTGTCACTGTTAGAGCTGCATGATTATGGCAAAAACTTTATTTTAAAATTATGGCTACATATTGAGATCATTTATTTCAAATATTATTAAAAATATTATTATTGAATAAATATTTTTTTAACAAGCAAAACGAGTCTTAAAAGCTAAAATAAATAAGGTTGCATTCGTTGTTTTCAAGGTGAGAAATTTACCTTATGTCACAGTAGTCTGACTCTAGTCTATTCCTTTCAAATATTTAAGGGCAAAATATTACCTCATGACACTGTTCCTGTTGTTTGGGTTGTAAAACCTCTGTAAAGGACTTAAAATGTTACATAATACATTTCTGTTGCTTAATGTACTTTGTGAAACTATCGGAGGAGACTATAACGACTTTTAACGGGCTGCACCTGGACATGCATTGATCAATCCAGCGTGCGGACAGACACACAACGACACCACGCAAAGTGAACTGACTTTTTTTTTCAACAACAGAGAAACGGGAGGTGGTTTTCCTTTGAAACTGGCTAAAATAAAGGGACATTTATAGGATGGCTTTTTCTGTAGCTTGCAACAGTTTTTGCATTGCTGTTGCTTTCTGTTAATGAAAGTGAAAGTAAACTCCTTCTGCATGGACCGTCTGGAGGCAGGAAAGCCTGGTGACACGATGCTTTTTTTTTCTCTCTTCTTCTTTTTTGAGATGACATTGACACAGGATTATGGAATATATCCTTACATTGCCAAGGTAACCAGCACCATCTGTATTATGTAGGCTGCCACTATAACTGGCTGCTACTTGTTATGTTCGCAGGACCAGCAGAGCATCATGTTGTGCAGTCCATAGGCCTAGACACAATCGGATGCAGTGACAGTGACCGGCCGCCTCATTTTCAAAACATGAACATTCTCGTGAAATATACAGCCAGACTTTAGTACGCCTCTGCTTAGACAACATGTTGGCTGCGTCTGAACAAGGCAGCGCGTCTCGTGTATGACGTGACCGCGCATATGGAGGAATCGATAGCAGAATCGTTAAGGACGTTGGCTAACGATTCCATGGAACCGAACCACGGGCAACCGGTTCTCAACAAGAACCGGTTCTCGATACCCATCCCTATCTACAAGTTTACAATACATTGTGAAGTGACATGTTTTGACCTTGTAGATCAGCCTTTTCACTGCATTGATATTGTAATATATATATTTTTTTAAATCACACCCAATGTGAAGTGAGCCGTGGTCGTGCTCGCATAACGTCTGAGTCTATGATGTACAGGCTATGCTACACACACACACAAACGTTTTGCTATGGCAAAACGCTGAGGAAAAAGGCTACAGACATACGACATATGACATCACTAGACAAACATGATGCTACGTACACACGTTTTGCTATGGCAAAACGCTGAGGAAAAAGGCTACAGACACACGCACAGCCACTCTTAGGAGCGGTTTACCACCGCTCAAAAATGTGCTTTGTAATTTGCACTTTTAAAACCTTGAGCATTTTTAACTCATGTCAAATCTACAACGAAACAAGTAACTTACAAGTAACTTACTGAGGTGTTCATGGTGTTTGGGCTCCTCCTGTTCAGCAGAACTGCTGGGGTTCATAGAGTCCATCTTCACCTCAAGGCCGGAGTCCACAGTCACTTCTGATTGAAATGATTGACATAAGGAGGAGTTGTGAGAAATTACATATGCATCAATGCATTGATATTTTCAAAGCATGAACTTTTGACTATTTTAGCATTTCCAAACGCAATACTCTGGTACTTTACCCATTAAGGCCTAGAATTATTGAATGCTTTAACCAGTGAAAAATAGCAGATATACAAGCTCACAGCGTGGCACCGAGTGCCACGCTGCGAGCTTGTAGATCTGCTATTTTTGGAAAAAGTTGCGAAAATGTGTGCGAATCTGTATATCTATTTTCAAAGCGAACGTTTGTAACTCAAATTTTGCTTCTGGGGGGTACCTGGAACTTAAATATTTTGTGAGATGGGTGTCCGTGGCCAAATAAAGATAATTTTGGGGGTCCTTCACATGAAAAGGTTTGAGAACCACTGCCATAGTAGTCTCTCAAGAACAGACTAACTGAGCTCCAGTTAAGCGAAAAGGAACTTTTCTTTGACGATGGCTAGCCAGATTGCTGACATAGAAACATAGGTTTTCCAAAAACCTTAGAAGGATTCAAAAGACACTTATAGAATCGGGTAAAAATTCTAATTTTCAAGATTTAAAAAAAATAACAGATCTACAAGCTCGCAGCGCAGCACTCGGTGCCGCGCTGTGAGCTTGTATATCTGCTATTTTTCAATGGTTAAAGCATTCAATAATTTTAGGCCTAAATGGGTTAACTCAAGTATAAATTTAACAGATCAACTTTAACTTGCAGTGGAGTAATAGTTGACCAGGAGTATCTATACTTTGACTAAAGTAGTGTAGTTGAGTACTTTGTCCAGCACTGATCAGAACATGTAGGACAGAGTATTGTAGGTGACATTCAGGTGATAAACACAGGCAGGGCTACAGACAGGATACTAACATTAATCAGCAGCTTACAAACAGAAGACAGACAATTGACTAACTGACAGACAGACAGACAGACAGACAGACAGACAGATGACAGGCATTTTATACACAGCAGGGCTAACAGGACACAGGTGAACACAATCAACATGACACACATGAGAGGTCACATGACTGCAGATCACATGATGTAAGAGGAGGTGAGGAACAGTGTTTCACATTGGGATTTATATATGTGTGTGTATACACACACACACACACACACACACACACACACACACACACACACACACACACACACACGACGGCAACGTGGCGTGACATTGAAAAAATACGTTATTTCTTTTTTTTTGCTTTTTATGCCTTTATTCGATAGGACAGTAGACTGACAGGATATGGGGAGAGAGATGGGGAATGACATGCGGCAAAGGTCATCCGGATCGGGAATCGAACCGGCGACGCCAGCAGTCATCATAGCCTAGTATATGGTACGCGCCTTGACCACCAGGCCAGCAGGCACCCCCAAAATGAGTTATTGCGACCGTAGGTCACATTTACTACCAAAACCTCCACAGGCTGTCTGTCAGTCAGTCAGTCAGTCCGTCAGTCAGTCAGTCAGTCAGTCACACTTTTGCCCTGCTCATATCTCCGCAACCGTTGCCCCCATCCATGCCAAATTTTGCACACACACCCATTGACTGCCAAACTACAACCTCCAAGGACCCCCTGAGCCCCAGGGACCCCCAGGTCCCTGGGGGACCCCCAGATGTAAAAAATGACCAAATGTGCTCACACGTCACACGTCACACTTTTTCCCTGCTTATATCTCCGCACCCGTTGACCCGATCCATGCCAGATTTTACACACACACACTCCTTGCCTGTCACACTTGATGATGAAATGAACACCCCAACGGGGGCTGCTCACGGGGAATTCCCGGGGACCACCGACTCCTGCTGCTCCAGAACGGATGCAAAAGTGGTGGCGCCCCCAGTGGAGGACCCCCTGCCACTGCAGCGCACATAAAATGCCGTAACTCGGGCTAGGAGCTTCCGGGAGAGCCGGGGCCGGTACCTATTCGTCCGCCAAGGCAACGCGGAGACCCCACCCCTCATTTCTCACATGGCCCTATTCTAGCGCCACCTTCAGGCCGATTTTTAAAACACATTTTTGGACACTGCTCCTACAGTTTTTGCCCTAAAATCACGAATATGACTACACAGCATGTCTACACTCATGTCATCAACATGGATCAGGAAGATTTGGGAAAAACACATTTTTGCCCTATTTGTGGAGATAAGCCACCTACGGTCGCTTATCTCCGGATTAGGGAGTCTTACTGGTTTCTTATTGCGACCGTAGGTCGCATTTACTACCAAAACCTCCACAGGCTGTCTGTCAGTCAGTCAGTCAGTCCGTCAGTCAGTGAGTCAGTCACACTTTTGCCCTGCTCATATCTCCGCAACCGTTGCCCCCATCCATGCCAAATTTTGCACACACACTCCTTGACTGCCAAACTACAACCTCCAAGGACCCCCAGAGCCCCAGGGACCCCCAGGTCCCTGGGGGACCCCCAGATGTAAAAAATGACCAAATGTGCTCACACGTCACACGTCACACTTTTTCCCTGCTTATATCTCCGCACCCGTTGACCCGATCCATGCCAGATTTTACACACACACTCCTTGCCTGCCAAACTACAACCTCCAAGGACCCCCGGAGCCCCAGGGACCTGGGGGTGCAAAAATGACCAAATGACCACCCCAACGGGGCTGCTCACGGGGAATTCCCGGGGACCACCGACTCCTGCTGCCCCAGAACGGATGCAAAAGTGGTGGCGCCCCCAGTGGAGGACCCCCTGCCACTGCAGCGCACATAAAATGCCGTAACTCGGGCTAGGAGCGTCCGGGAGAGCCGGGGCCGGTACCTATTCGTCCGCCAAGGCAACGCGGAGACCCCACCCCTCATTTCTCACATGGCCCTATTCTAGCGCCACCTTCAGGCCGATTTTTAAAACACATTTTTGGACACTGCTCCTACAGTTTTTGCCCTAAAATCACGAATATGACTACACAGCATGCTACACTCATGTCATCAACATGGATCAGGAAGATTTGGGAAAAACACATTTTTGCCCTATTTGTGGAGATAAGCCACCTACGGTCGCTTATCTCCCGATTAGGGAGTCTTACTGGTAACATATTATATGATTGCATGTTTACGTTAGTGCAAAATGGTATTAAACGTAATGAAACGGCACTATTAACGGCGTCTGGCTGACTCCACCATGACAGTTTTCATGGCCTGTGTGAACTCTCTGGTGTCTCATTAAGTTGGATGATGTAGTGAAACTCTTTACACATTGATCGCAATGGAGTCCACTAGCGACTCTCACGTGGGCAGAAGAGCACCAATCAGAGTCCACTAGCGACTCTCATGTGGGCAGAAGAGCTCTGAAGGGAGGGGGCTGGGGGGGCCACCAGACGCCAAACCACGTGCCCAAAGCATACAACCCTGATTGGCCAAACAGTGAAGCTGTTTGGGGAAAAAGAATCTACCAAGCGGTACCAGACCACAGATATATAAAAAGCTAGATACCTCCTCCGCTGCTGCAGTTCATTGGCACGACTGGTCAAACACCGCTGGCGGAAGTGCGTAACGGAAGGCACTCTGCCCCCTCCAATGGGAAAGAGGGAGTCCTGACATCTGATTGGCCTACTGAGCTTCCCATTCTGTGACACACAAGGAAGCGTCCTTCAGAATTCCCAAGAACCCCGCCTCAGAATTCTGGAGGCCATTATTGGGAGGCTTGCCAGCTCTCTTTGACCAACCCCCCCCCCCCCCCCCCCCCCCCACCGGAGGGAGGTACCTGGCTGCGCTGCTTGAAATTGAATTGTATTGTATGCTCTTTCCAACATGACAGCCATGTAAACACACAATGTCATTTACAACTAAATGTTGCTCTCAAGAATGTTTTTGAAAACATTTGAAGTAGTAAATAGCACCAACATTTTACAGTCTAAAAAACACAGAAATGCTATTGATCCTATTATACTTAATATTACTATTATACACTATTATTGTTATTGCTACTACTTGAATTTGCTTGTACAGTATAGCTCCACTTAACACGACAGAACATGCGGCTCCTTAGCCAATCCCTTGTGGCTGTACTGTAGCTTTACAAAAGATGTCCAAAACGCAAAACCTCATATCTGAAGAATTCACTTTGTTGGGAAAATGAAAAAGAAAATGTGTGTTCAAGACCAAAACCCCCTACTATTTCTACTATTTTCTTTTTTATCAAATGTTTCACCACCTGACACCAATCATTAGCAATCAACAAGGCAATGCAGATTTTTGAAGGTTTTGAGCTTCATCATTTTGCCACTTTTGCAAACCTGTCAAATGTTATGTTCTAGTCACATGTCATTTTTAGCAAAAATTTGGCCTGCAACGATACATGAACAGATATCGAACCGTTTGATACGAGGGTCTCGGTTCGGTACGCGTTACGTACCGAACGAACCGAACGATAATTAATTATACTAGCATGTGTTCACATAAGATTGGGCTGAAGAGTATAGAGGAACAGGAAACATAGGGCAATTTACAAAAGGTTTATTCATTAAAAACAAATATAAAAATTATACTTTTGCCATTTATAGGCCAACAACTTATCCTGAACCTAAAGCATTGTCCACACATATTATAGCATGCTTAAATACATCTGAAATGAACATCCTTAAATTAAACAGTTTTGATCAACAGAATTACTACTAAAAGTTGTTTGAGCTGATTTGTTCTAATGTAACTCTTGTCACACTGTTCATAAGGATATGGTTTCTCTTTCATACAGAATGTGCTCATGATGTCACAAGATGATTGACTAAGTAAAACCTCTTCCACAATAACTACAATAAAAAGGTTAAAACCTGCGTGAACCAGCATGCAAGCATACAGTTTGAGAGTCTATAAGCTTTTTCACACAGGTCACACTGAAAGGTTTTCTACCCTGTGTGAATTCGCTGGTGTCTCATTAAGCTGGATGACTCAGTGAAGCTTTTTCCACATTGTTCACAATGGAAAGGTTTATGTCCTGTGTGAACTCTCTGGTGTCTCATTAAGTTGGATGATGTAGTGAAACTCTTTACACATTGATCGCAATGGAAAGGTTTATGTCCAGTGTGAATTCTCTGGTGTTGTGTTAAGTCGGATGATCTAGCAAAACTCTTTCCACATTGATCACAATGGAAAGGTTTGTGTCCTGTGTGAATTATCTGGTGTCTTATTAAGTGGGACGATGTAGTGAAACTCTTCCCACATTGATCGCAATAGAAAGGTTTATGTCCAGTGTGAATTCGCTGGTGTTTTGTTAAGTCGGATGATGTCGTGAAACTCTTCCCACATTGAACACAGTGGAAAGGTTTATGTCCTGTGTGAATTCTCTGGTGTGATAATAAGGTGGATGAGTGAGCGAAACTCTTCCCACATTGATCACAGTGGAAAGGTTTGTGTCCTGTGTGAATTATCTGGTGTTGTGTTAAGTTGGATGATCTAGCGAAACTCTTTCCACATTGATCACAGTGGAAAGGTTTGTGTCCTGTGTGAACTCTCAGGTGTACTTTAAGGCTGGACATTGCAGTGAAGCGTTTTCCACACTGGTCACAGTGGAGTTTTGGATCAGCCGGGCTTCTTTGTTCAGCTACTGCCGATAGGACAGGGAATCCAGATGGACGATGCAACGCTGGATTGAAAACAAAGACAAAGTGGAACATAGTTTAGAGGTAGAAAGATACAGTACAGATACAACACTGAAGGTCCTTACACACTGGGAGTGTGATGAATAGACAATCCCAATATCCATCAGTGAATATTTCACATCAATCTATTAATCTGCTGATGCTTCACTCATACAGGAAGCTTTTATTTACTCTAAAAAATGTAACCGGTTTCGGATATAAATTATGTCAATGTATTACCATGTCATTCTTTGTGTACTCAAAACACAGACAGCATTTTCAGTCATTGAAAGCGGGAAAGCATCCGTGTCATTTTATACAAGATATACAAGCTCATAGTGCTTCACTTTCGCAGCGAGCTTGTAGGTCTGCTACTGTATGAAAGTGTGAGAACAGCTGATTTTAGAAGGTTTTATTTTCTGATTGAAAAGTACAGGTGTAAAACATGAGTAAACTAGAAGCAGTGCTCTTCCGAGCACAGGTCTCCACCAGGTCAGGTATTAATTATTGTGGCCTCCTGGTGGCGCTACACGTGAAAAGGGTGCCATGTCTTCTTTGGCCTTTAACTCATACCCTGCCAAAAAATATGTTTCTATGATAAAAACGTCTTTAAAAAGTCTTTTTCACTATGGACCTCCCTGCCAGACGTCTTCTGAACGTCTTTTTTTTTAAAATAATTAAAAAAAAAAAAAAAAAAAAAAATTGAATTTTTTTTTTTTGAAAAATTTTTTTTTGGACCTCCAACAGTGTACTAGGCATGATCGCGATCGCGAAATTGCATGTTTAACCCCCATACCAACCCCATCTTTCAAACATGGCAGCCATGTTTGTTTACATTTGAAGAAAACATAAGGGCCCCTTTCTCCTGAATGCCTGAACGGATTTCCAAGCGGATTTTTTTGTTTGAAAGCTGTGAAAAGCATGCACATGCATAGTGCATGATCTGTGCACGAATGTGTGCACCAGCGTGCACACTATTTTTTTAACCCTTTGTTGGCGAACCGGCAATATAAGAGGTCATCCCACTTTAAATATGGCACCGACTGAGTTAACGGTGACGATCACATGACTGTTGCGATACTGGCAATTTCATTACAATTCCACGCTGTGTTCATGATTTGAGGCATTGTGTTTGAAATGGATCCATCCGTTATGGCCTCCAAAGCTTCCTCGGCCTAATGGGAATGTGTGTGTGCGATTTCATGATAATTGCTCTTTGTGTTTGTGATTTGAGGCATTTTGTTCAAAACGGCTCAATCCTACAAACTTTGGAAGACAATCTTAGCCAATCAGGATGGAATATGCAAAATCGGACAGATCCATGTCGATCACATGACGAGATACTGCCTACCGATTTGTAAGATTTTTGGACAAAATCTGTAAGAGTAGTACAGAAATGTGTTTAGCAAACATCGGCCTCATGGTGGCGCTAGAACAGGCCCATTTGAAAAATGTGGGTCAGAGGTTCTGATTTGGCATCCAGGGTGTGTGTGTGCTCATTTAGCCAGCGACCGGGTCAACGGCGACTGAGATTAGGTGGTAACAAACTGCGAGGACACACGGACGGACGGACGGACGGACGGACGGACGGACGGACGGAGGGGAAAACATACTCTCCCCCATGCCTTCGGCTGGTGGAGACAAATATGACGTAACTTATGAAGTAACTTACTGAGGTGTTCATGGTGTTTGGGCTCCTCCTGTTCAGCAGAACTGCTGGGGTTCAGAGAGTCCATGTTCACCTCAAGGCTGGAGTCCACAGTCACTTCTGATTGAAATGATTGACAACTAGAAGCAGTGCTCTTCCGAGCACAGGTCTCCACCAGGCCACACAAATCGGCCTGTTATAGCGCCACCATGAGGCTGATTTGAAAAATGTGGGGCAGAGGTTCTGATTTGGCATCCAGGGAGTGTGTGTGGTCAGTTTGGCAGCGATCGGGCCAACGGCGCCGGAGATTAGCTGGTAACAACCAGGCCACACAAATCGGCCTGTTATAGCGCCACCATGAGGCGGATTTGAAAAATGTGGGGCAGAGGTTCTGAATTGGCATCAAGGGAGTGTGTGTGCTCAGTTTGGCAGCGATCGGGCCAACGGCGCCGGAGATTAGCTGGTAACAAACTTGGAGGACGGACGGACGGACGGACGCACGCACGCACGCACACACGCATGCACGCACGCACGCACGGACGCACACACACACGGACAGGGGCGAAAACATACTCTCCCTCAGCCTTCGGCTGGTGGAGACAATCATCAATCCTTATGGAGGAGTTATTCATTAAAAAAAGGGGGGAAAAAGTGCAATTCTGGGACATTATATGCTTTCACTGACGTGAGTCGTGAGGAATCCACTGGGAAATGAATTCCGTCTTAACATTTATATTATATATTGTGATGTCAAGTAAAGCATGACCAATCCTGTCTGATTGAACAATATATTGTCCAAGATATCTGGCCTTTAGGCCTTACAACCCAGATAACTTCATTTAAAGGTTAACAAAAACACTGGTTCAGACCTGGAACAACGGTGTGTTGCCTATAGCAACCCCATCTACCCATCACTATGACTCAGACTTAAAGATGGTGTGCCATGATTTTTTTCTCCTCTAAAACATGATTATCAGCTATTATGATTATACTAGGAGGAAGATTTTCGAAAATAGTGTACAGCAAGAGAAAATTAGCAGCTACACCCAAATATGGTGTGTGTCAGGCTGACTGTGACAAGACATCAGACCTCAGGCTCACATGTAGACAGAAAGATACAAAGATACCCATATTTGGTCATACCATGACATCAGAACTCTCAGGTAGAGAGAAAGATACACTGATCTCCATAGTTTGGCATAATCTCCATATTTGGACATAAGGGACACAGACATGTTTTTGACGCATCCAAATATGCTGCTGATGAACAACACTGATTTGTGCATGATGTGTCCCCTGGGTTCCTCTGATACACCCATATATGGGCACATAGGCTGGATGGGCGGTGCTAGTAGGTGTTAGGGCCACGTATCGACTTGAATCTGGTGAATAGAATTTCCATTTCAGCTTGTCTTTGACAGCAAAACTAATTCTAAATTGTCTAGAAAACATGGCCAAAATTTGGACTGCAGGGTTAAAGTGATTTATCAGTAGGTATCGATTTATAATAATATAAATATTGGCCAATGACAGGAAGACATTTGAAGTAATCTATACTTTTCTTAGTATTTTTATTTAGGGATACTTTCAATCCAATATACTTGATAGACATTGTAGGCTACTCCACTACATTTCTAGGAAGGGAAAAAGAGTAGATGCATTATCCACTTAAAGCTCTATGTACAATAGTGAAAAGGCAGATCTACAAGTTAGCTGCAAATTGCAACACTAGATGTTATATTAAAGCTCTATCTATGTACAATTAGTGAAAAGGCATAGGCTATCTACAAGTTAGCTGCAAATTGCAACACTAGATCTTGCAACACTAGATTTTATTTTAATCGGATGAATCTAAGGTTGCAATACCTCCCATAGGCAGCCAATGCATCAACGCAGTTTTTTGCTCTCTGATTGTAATAAACGGTGTCAAACACACCAATATTTGGCCTGTATGGAAAGCTTGGAGTATCCTCTTTCTATCTGCAGAGTGTTTGTTTCATAAAAGTCCACCGTAAACATGTTAGGAGCTACTTTCTATCAAGAAATTGACTTCAGGTGATTATTTTTCTAAAGTGCTGGAGTTTGGAAGCGCTTGTGGGAAGTCACACAGCGGTCCTGTGTACCAACTGGTTCTAAATGTCACATAATGCAGGAGGCAGCGGGACGCTGCGTAATAGAAGACGAGCGCTTCCGAAGTTCAACACTTAGAAAAGAAACCATGACTGCTCGGATTTCTAGACAGAAAGTAACTCATAACATGTCTACAGCGGAGTTTTATGAAAGAAACACTTTGCAGATAGAAAGACGATACTCCGAGCTTTCCATAGAGCCCCACTATAGGTGAATTTGAAGTCGTTTATTACAATCAGATAGCAAAAACTATGTTGATGCATTGGCTGCCTATGGGAGGTATTGCAACCCTAGATTGATATTGATATTATAAATATACATAAAAATCACACCCAATGTGAAGTGAGCGGTGGTCGTGCTTGCAAAACGTCTTCAGACTAGGATTTGAGTCTATGATGTACAGGCTATGCTACACACACACGTTTTGCTATGGCAAAAGGCTGAGGAAAAAGGCTACAGACATACGACATATGACATCACTAGACAAACATGATGCTACGTACACACGTTTTGCTATGGCAAAACGCTGAGGAAAAAGGCTACAGACACACGCACAGCCACTCTTAGGAGCGGTTTACCACTGCTCAAAAATGTGCTTTGTAATTTGCACTTTTAAAACCTTGAGCATTTTTAACTCATGTCAAATCTACAACGAAACAGGTAACTTACAAGTAACTTACTGAGGTGTTCATGGTGTTTGGGCTCCTCCTGTTCAGCAGAACTGCTGGGGTTCATAGAGTCCATCTTCACCTCAACGCTGGAGTCCACAGTCACTTCTGATTGAAATGATTGACATAAGGAGGAGTTGTGAGAAATTACATATGCATCAATGCATTGATATTTTCAAAGCATGAACTTTTGACTATTTTAGCATTTCCAAACGCAATACTCTGGTACTTTACCCATTAAGGCCTAGAATTATTGAATGCTTTAACCAGTGAAAAATAGCAGATATACAAGCTCACAGCGCGGCACCGAGTGCCACGCTGCGAGCTTGTAGATCTGCTATTTTTGGAAAAAGTTGCGAAAATGTGTGCGAATCTGTATATCTATTTTCAAAGCGAACGTTTGTAACTCAAATTTCGCTTCTGGGGGGTACCTGGAACTTAAATATTTTGTGAGATGGGTGTCCGTGGCCAAATAAAGATAATTTTGGGGGTCCTTCACATGAAAAGGTTTGAGAACCACTGCCATAGTAGTCTCTCAAGAACAGACTAACTGAGCTCCAGTTAAGCGAAAAGGACCTTTTCTTTGACGATGGCTAGCCAGATTGCTGACATAGAAACATAGGTTTTCCAAAAACCTTAGAAGGATTCAAAAGACACTTATAGAATCGGGTCAAAATCAAAATTCTAATTTTCAAGATTTTTCAAAAATAACAGATCTACAAGCTCGCAGCGCAGCACTCGGTGCCGCGCTGTGAGCTTGTATATCTGCTATTTTTCAATGGTTAAAGCATTCAATAATTTTAGGCCTAAATGGGTTGACTCAAGTATAAATTTAACAGATCAACTTTAACTTGCAGTGGAGTAATAGTTGACCAGGAGTATCTATACTTTGACTAAAGTAGTGGAGTTGAGTACTTTGTCCAGCACTGATCAGAACATGCAGGACAAAGTACTATAGGTGACATTCAGGTGATAAACACAGGCAGGGCTACAGACAGGATACTAACATTAATCAGCAGCTTACAAACAGCAGACAGACAATTGACTCACTGACAGACAGACAGACAGACAGACAACAGGCCTTTTATACACAGCAGGGCTAACAGGACACAGGTGAACACAATCAACATGACACACATGAGAGGTCACATGACTGCAGATCACATGATGTAAGAGGTGAGGAACAGTGTTTCACATTGGAATTTGTGTGTGTGTATATATATATAAATTGACTCACTGACAGACAGACAGACAGACAACAGGCCTTTTATACACAGCAGGGCTAACAGGACACAGGTGAACACAATCAACATGACACACATGAGAGGTCACATGACTGCAGATCACATGATGTAAGAGGTGAGGAACAGTGTTTCACATTGGAATTTGTGTGTGTGTATATATATATAGACCTATATATATATATATATATATATATATATATATATATATATATATATATATATATATATATATATATACACACACACACACATACATACTGATTTTAATATTATTATATTCCATATGAATAGACAGTTTCCCCCAAAATGATTGAATTCACTCCCACACAATAAATGAGACCACACAGTATAAGTCTGGTTTTTCTCTTACTGTATATTAAATCAATGAGCATACAAAATAGATGTCCAGTACAGTACAATAAACACGTGTCTCTTTTCTTTCTCAATCTGAATCTCAATATAATGTAACATCATTTTACAAATATACTTCAGTAGGCACAGGGAAAATAGATTTGTCAAGCATTCATTGGACAGTTAAACATAACAATGGATCATGAGATGGTGTCGTGACTGAGTCTCGTGGACTCAGAAGCCAAGGATGTAGAATGTTTTGGCTTTTCATTATCCAGTGTCCTGGACACTTTGACATTTCGCTGGTCAATCTCTCTGTCCCTGTAGTGGGGCAGATTCTCGTCATATGCATTAGTTATCAGATCAAAACAAAATAACCTTGTCACTTTTAACACTGAAGTTGGTGTTTTAAATATAATATATATTAAGATGTAATTTCACACACACACACACACACACACAACACACACACACACACACACACACACACACACACACACACACACACACACACACACACACACACACACACACACACACACACTTAGAGCCCCCGACGGCGACGTGGCGTGACATTGCAAAAATACGTTATTTCTTATAACATATTATATGATTGCATGTTTACGTTAGTAAGTCGGATGATCTAGCAAAACTCTTTCCACATTGATCACAATGGAAAGGTTTGTGTCCTGTGTGAATTATCTGGTGTTTTGTTAAGTGGGATGATGTAGTGAAACTCTTCCCACATTGATCACAATAGAAAGGTTTAAATCCTGTGTGAATTCTCTGGTGCGATAGTAAGTTGTATGATGTCGTGAAACTCTTCCCACATTGATCACAGTGGAAAGGTTTATGTCCTGTGTGAATTATCTGGTGTCTTATTAAGTGGGATGATGTAGTGAAACTCCTCCCACATTGATCGCAATGGAAAGGTTTATGTCCTGTGTGAATTATCTGGTGTCTTATTAAGTGGGATGATGTAGTGAAACTCTTCCCACATTGATCACAGTGGAAAGGTTTATGTCCTGTGTGAATTATCTGGTGTCTTATTAAGTGGGATGATGTAGTGAAACTCCTCCCACATTGATCGCAATAGAAAGGTTTATGTCCAGTGTGAATTCTCTGGTGTTTTGTTAAGTCGGATGATGTCGTGAAACTCTTCCCACATTGATCACAATGGAAAGGTTTATGTCCTGTGTGAATTCTCTGGTGTGATAATAAGTTGGATGATTGAGTGAAACTCTTCCCACATTGATCACAGTGGAAAGGTTTGTGTCCTGTGTGAACTCTCTGGTGTACTTTAAGGTTGGACAGTGCAGTGAAGCGTTTTCCACACTGGTCACAGTGGAGTTTTGGATCAGCCAGGCTTCTTTGTTCAGCTACTGCCGGTAGGACAGGGAATCCAGATGGACAATGCAACACTGGATTGAAAACAAAGACAAAGTGGAACATAGTTTAGAGGTAGAAAGATACAGTACAGTTACCTGTACAACACTGAAGGTCCTTACACACTGGGAGTGTGATGAATAGACAATCCCAATATTCATCAGTGAATATTTCACATCAATCTATTAATTTGCTGATGCCTCACTCATACAGGAAGCTTTTACTCACTCTAAAAATATGTAACCGGTCTCGGATATAAATTATGTCAATGTATTACCATGTCATTCTTTGTGGACGTATTCATAACACAGACAGCATTTTCACTCATTGAAAGCGGGAAAGCATCTGCGTCATTTTAGATTTTATATGTTGGCTATTCAAAAATAGCAGATATACAAGCTCACTGTGCTTCACTTTCGCAGCGAGCTTGTAGGTCTGCTATGAAAGTGTGAGAACAGCTGATTTAGAAGGCTTTATTTTCTGCTTGAAAAGTACAGGCGTAAAACATGAGTAAACTAGAAGCAGTGCTCTTCCGAGCACAGGTCTCCATCTTATTATTGAGGCCTCCTGGTGGCGCTACACGTGAAAAGGGTGCCATGTCTTCTTTGGCCTTTAACGGTGACAATCACATGACTGTTGCGATACTGGCAATTTCATTACAATTGCACGCTGTGTTCATGATTTGAGGCATTTTGTTCGAAATGGATCAATCCATTTTGGCCTCCAAAGCTTCCTCGGCCTAACAGGAATGTATGTGTGCGATTTCATGATAATTGCACTTTGTGTTTGTGATTTGAGGCATTTTGTTCAAAACGGCTCAATCCTACAAACTGACAGATCCATGTCGATCACATGACTATCGAGATACTGCCTACCGATTTGTAGGATTTTTGGACACAATCTGTAAGAGTAGTGTACAGAAATGTGTTTTACAAACATCGGCCTCATGGTGGCGCTAGAACAGGCCCGTTTGAAAAATGTGGGTCAGAGGTTCTGATTTGGCATCCAGGGAGTGTGTCCATCTTCACCTCAAGGCTGCAGTCCACAGTCACTTCTGATTGAAATGATTGACAATCATCAATCCTTATGGAGGAGTTATTCATTTAAAAAAAAGTGCAATTCTGGGACATTATGTGGTTGCACTGACGTGAGTCGCGAGGAATCCACTGGGAAATGAATTCCGTCTTAACATTTATATTATATATTGTGATGTCAAGTAAAGCATGACCAATCCTGTCTGATTGAACAATATATTGTCCAAGATATCTGGCCTTTAGGCCTTACAACCCAGATAACTTCATTTAAAAGGTTAACAAAAACACTGGTTCAGACCTAGAACAACAGTGTGTTGCCTATAGCAACCCCATCTACCCATCACTATGACTCAGACTTAAAGATGGGGTGTCTTGATTTTCTTCTCCTCTAAAACATGATTATCAGCTATTATGATTACTAGAAGCTGGGCCGCCCTTCGGGCGGCCCAGCGTCTAGTCGGCGACCTGGCCAACTCGGAACAATGTAAATAGGGAATGAATGCCCCGCCCTTTAATGCAAACCCCATTATACCTGTTGTCATAGGACCCGTTTTGACCATCTGTTTGCCTGTGTCCATTTATGCCCATATATGGAGATATCTGTTATCTGTCTGTCTGTCAGCGTCCATTTTATGTCCATATATGGAGATCACTGCAGATATAGTTCTGGGTCCATTTTATGCCCATATATGCCCATATATGGAGATATCTGTCTATTTGCGTCCATTTCACGCCCATATATGGAGATCTCTGAATCTGTCTGTCTGTGTCCCTTTATGCCCGTATATGGAGATCTTTGTGATTCTGCGTACATTTTATGCCCATATATGCCATTTGCGTCCATTTTATGCCCATTTATGGAGATCTCTGTATCCTTCTGTCTGTGTGTCTGTCTGTGTCCCTTTATGCCCGTATATGGAGATCTTTGTGATTCTGCGTAAATTTTATGCCCATATATGCCATTTGCGTCCATATAGTTCTGGGTCCATTTTATGCCCATATATGCCCATATATGGAGATATCTGTCTATTTGCGTCCATTTCACGCCCATATATGGAGATCTCTGAATCTGTCTGTCTGTGTCCCTTTATCCATTTTATGCCCATATATGGGGGCATTCATTTTATGCCCATATATGGAGAACGCGCGTGCCCTCATATGGGGGCATTCATTTTATGCCCATATATGGAGAACGCGCGTGCCCGTGGGACGAACGGTTCTCGAGATACGCGGATTACCTCCATACATACTGTACACACTCACAGAGATTTTTTTGTTGACTCATGTGGCGTACGTGATGTCAGAGCCTTTTATGAAGTGATGTCACAATGAGTCAGAGCTTTCGCCGATTTCCTCAGAAACAGCCTGATGTCAACAATCAACCCCGCATAAGGAGATTCCGAACGTTTCGCGCCGGTTTGGGAAAACCGCGCGTCGGGTCGGGTCGAGGCCCGGCACTGCACTCCGTGCAGCCATTTGCGTCCATTTTATGCCCATTTATGGAGATCTCTGTATCCGTCTGTCTGTGTGTCTGTCTGTGTCCCTTTATGCCCGTATATGGAGATCTTTGTGATTCTGCGTAAATTTTATGCCCATATATGCCATTTGCGTCCATATAGTTCTGGGTCCATTTTATGCCCATATATGCCCATATATGGAGATATCTGTCTATTTGCGTCCATTTCACGCCCATATATGGAGATCTCTGAATCTGTCTGTCTGTGTCCCTTTATCCATTTTATGCCCATATATGGGGGCATTCATTTTATGCCCATATATGGAGAACGCGCGTGCCCTCATATGGGGGCATTCATTTTATGCCCATATATGGAGAACGCGCGTGCCCGTGGGACGAACGGTTCTCGAGATACGCGGATTACCTACATACATACTGTACACACTCACAGAGATTTTTTTGTTGACTCATGTGGCGTACGTGATGTCAGAGCCTTTTATGAAGTGATGTCACAATGAGTCAGAGCTTTCGCCGATTTCCTCAGAAACAGCCTGATGTCAACAATCAACCCCGCATAAGGAGATTCCGAACGTTTCGCGCCGGTTTGGGAAAACCGCGCGTCGGGTCGGGTCGAGGCCCGGCACTGCACTCCGTGCCGCGGCGGGGAACGCGCGTGCCGAATCTGAAGCCGGTGGGACGAACGGTTCTCGAGATACGCGGATTACAAACACACATGCACGCACGCAGAGACTTCTCGCATTTATAGATAGATAATATAGGAGGAAGATTCTCCCCCCCCCCCCCCCCCCCCCCCCACAAAAAAAAAAAGAGTACAGCAAGAGAAAATTAGAAGCTACACCCAAATATGGTGTGTGTCATGCTGACTGTGACAAGACGTCAGACCTCAGGCTCACATGTAGACAGAAAGATACAAAGATACAAAGATACCCATATTTGGTCATACCATGACATCAGAACTCTCAGATAGAGAGAAAGACACACTGATCTCCATAGTTTGGCATAATCTCCATATTTGGACATAAGGGACACAGACATGTTTTTGATGCATCCAAATATGCTGCTGATGAACAACACTGATTTGTGCATGATGTGTCCCCTGGGTTCCTCTGATACACCCATATATGGGCACATCGGCTGGATGGGCGGTGCTAGTAGGTGTGAGGGCCACGTATCAACTTGAATTTGGTGAATATAATTTCCATTTCAGCTTGTCTTTAAAACACCTTCTAAGCCGCGGCAGAACCCCCTGAACCCCGGTACTGCCGTGCAATCAGCGTTTTATTTATAAACATATTTTAAAAAACAAACACACCAAATGATAAACAACGCGCGCGGGTCGTTCAGTGCAAGCCAGCAGGACGTGCACACACTACGTGTTTGGGCGGCCACTTACTTAGAAGCTGCTGCTGGCTGTATTTCTGCCGTTCATTTGCATGGAGCGAGATGGGGTAATCCGCGAGAAAAAACAGCGTTCGAAAGTACATTACGTCCTCGTCGCACGCACATCGATCTAATTCCATGTATTCCACTCATTCCGAAGCCTTGATTTCGCCTGTCCCGTGCTCGAAAAACACGAGGGGATGGGCTAAACCAGGCTGCAGCACACACAGTGAAGGGGAACGTAATGGCCGCTCGTGGAGCCAGTGGCAGAGCCAGCCGATGACGTCATCACGTTTCTGACGTGATCCGATTGCACAACATCTCTTAAAGAGACAGAGCACGACCTGCGACTGTATTTTTCAAAAAATTATGATTAATTTCATAAATTACGGCGAAGTACGGGAATAGACGATTGGCTGATGGGACCCAGTAGGAAGTCCGAGGGAGTGCGGCCAGGCTTAGAAGGTGTTAACAGCAAAACTAATTCTAAATTATCTAGAAAACATGGCCAAAATTTGGACTGCAGGATTAAAGTGATTTATCAGTAGGTATCGATTTATAATAATATAAATATTGGCCAATGACAGGAAGACATTTGAAGTAATCTATACTTTTCTTAGTATTTTTATTTAGGGATACTTTCAATCAAATATACTTGATAGACATTGTACTCCACTACATTTCTAGGAAGGGGAAAGAGTAGATATGCATTAACCACTTAAAGCTCTATGTACAATTAGTGAAAAGGCAGATCTACAAGTTAGCTGCAAATTTAGAAAACTAGATTTTATTTTAATCTGATGAATCTAGGGTTACAATACCTGGTCCCATCCTCTTTTACAGTACACTTTAAGACATAATAATTGGACAGAATAAGACAGAATAAAGCCATAATAAGAAATAATGTGTTGGTAATTAGAGCTAATATATTTTATTAGACAGAAACAAAGACAGAATAGTAGAATGAGCGAATACATTCTCTGGCACCGTCACCTGCCGCGGAACTGCAGCGGCAGACACTGCCGCACGACCGCTAGTTCGACCAGCAGTCGCACTGCATCGCCGGCGATAGGACCAGCAGTCCCGCCAGTAGGACCGGCGGCCACCGCACGGACGGGCAGTTTACCGCTACGGGACCTGCCGGTCCGTGCAGCGGCCGCCGGTCCTACTGGCGGGACTGCTGGTCCTATCGCCGGCGATGCAGTGCGACTGCTGGTCGAACTAGCGGTCGTGCGGCAGTGTCTGCCGCTGCAGTTCCGCGGCAGGTGACGGTGCCAGAGAATGTATTCGCTCTTTCTACTATTGTCTTTGTTTCTGTCTAATAAAATATATTAGCTCTAATTACCAACACATTATTTCTTATTATGGCTTTATTCTGTCTTATTATGTCTTAAAGTGTACTGTAAAAGAGGATGGGACCCAATACCTCCCATAGGCAGCCAATGCATCAACAGTTTTTTGCTCTCCGATTGTAATAAACGGTGTCAAACTCACCAATATTCGCCTCTTTCTATCTGCAAAGTGTTTGTTTCATAAAAATCCACCGTAGACATGTTAGGAGCTACTTTCTATCAAGAAATTGGCTTCAGGTGATTATTTTTTCTAAGTGCTGGAGTTTGGAAGCAGCTTGTGGGAAGCCACTCAGCGGTCCTGTGTACCAACTGGTTCTAAATGTCACATAATGCAGGAGGCAGCGGGACGCTGCGTAATAGAAGACGAGCGCTTCCGAAGTTCAACACTTAGAACATAAACCATGTCTGCTCGGATTTCTTGACAGAAAGTAGCTCATAACATGTCTACAGTGGAGTTTTATGAAAGAAACACTTTGCAGATAGAAAGACGATACTCCGAGCTTTCCATAGAGCCCCACTATAGGTGAACTTGAAGTTGTTTATTACAATCAGATAGCAAAAAACTATTTTGATGCATTGGCTGCCATTGGGAGGTATTGCAACCCTAGATTCATCCGATTAAAATAAAATCTAGTGTTGCAATTTGCGGCTATCTACAAGTTTACAATACATTGTGAAGTGACATGTTGTGACCTTGTAGATCAGCCTTTTCACTGCATTGATATTATAAATATACATAAAAAATCACACCCAATGTGAAGTGAGCGGTGGTCGTGCTTGCATAACGTCTTCAGACTAGGATTTGAGTCTAGGATGTACAGGCTATGCTACACACACACGTTTTGCTATGGCAGAACACTGAGGAAAAAGGCTACAGACATACGACATATGACATCACTAGACAAACATGATGCTACGTACACACATTTTGCTATGGCAAAACGCTGAGGAAAAAGGCTACAGACACACGCGCAGCCACGTATAGGAGCGGTCTACCACCGCTCAAAAATCACACCCAATGTGAAGTGAGCGGTGGTCGTGCTTGCATAACGTCTTTGAGTCTAGGATGTACAGGCTATGCTACACACACGTTTTGCTATGGCAAAACGCTGAGGAAAAAGATTACATATATACGACATATGACATCACTAGACAAACATGATGCTACGTACACACGTTTTGCTATGGCAAAACGCTGAGGAAAAAGGCTACAGACACACGCACAGCCACTCTTAGGAGCGGTTTACCACCGCTCAAAAATGTACTTTGTAATTTGCACTTTTAAAACCTTGAGCATTTTTAACTCATGTCAAATCTACAACGAAACAAGTAACTTACAAGTAACTTACTGAGGTGTTCATGGTGTTTGGGCTCCTCCTGTTCAGCAGAACTGCTGGGGTTCATAGAGTCCATGTTCACCTCAACGCTGGAGTCCACAGTCACTTCTGATTGAAATGATTGACATAAGGAGGAGTTGTGAGAAATTACATATGCATCAATGCATTGATATTTTCAAAGCATGAACTTTTGACTATTTTAGCATTTCCAAACGCAAGTACTCCGGTACTTTACCCATTTAGGCCTAGAATTATTGAATGCTTTAACCAGTGAAAAATAGCAGATCTACAAGCTCACAGCGCAGCACCGAGTGCCGCGCTGCAAGCTTGTAGATCTGCTATTTTTGGAAAAAGTTGCGAAAATGTGTGCGAATCTGTATATCTATTTTCAAAGCGAACGTTTGTAACTCAAATTTTGCTTCTGGGGGGTACCTGGAACTTAAATGTTTTGAGATGGGTGTCCGTGGCCAAATAAAGATAATTTTGGGGGTCCTTCACATGAAAAGGTTTGAGAACCACTGCCATAGTAGTCTCTCAAGAACAGACTAACTGAGCTCCAGTTAAGCGAAAAGGACCTTTTCTTTGACGATGGCTAGCCAGATTGCTGACATAGAAACATAGGTTTTCCAAAAGCCTTAGAAGGATTCAAAAGACACTTATAGAATCGGGTCAAAATTCTAATTTTCAAGATTTTTCAAAAAATAACAGATCTACAAGCTCGCAGCGCTGTGAGCTTGTATATCTGCTATTTTTCAATGGTTAAAGCATTCAATAATTTTAGGCCTAAATGGGTTAACTCAAGTATAAATTTAACAGATCAACTTTAACTTGCAGTGGAGTAATAGTTGACCAGGAGTATCTATACTTTGACTAAAGTAGTGGAGTTGAGTACTTTGTCCAGCACTGATCAGAACATGCAGGACAGAGTGCTATAGGTGACATTCAGGGGATAAACACAGGCAGGGCTACAGACAGGATACTAACATTAATCAGCAGCTTACAAACAGCAGACAGACAATTGACTCACTGACAGACAGACAGACAGACAGACAGACAGACAGACAGACAGACAGACAGACAGACAGACAGATGACAGGCCTTTTATACACAGTGGAAAAAACTGAAAGGGTCTAATGTATTCATTAACGAGCACCTCACTAAGAGAAATGGTGACATCTCTTGGAAGGCAAGGCAACTAAGAAAACAGGGCAAAATTCAGTCCACCTGGACTGTTAGTTGCAAGGTTTTTATCAAACCAGTGGGTGCAGCAGAGAATTCTAGGGGAATGTGTATAAAGAGCATTGACCAGCTTGATAAGTTTGAATGAGGCTAAATATGTGTTTTGTATCTAAGTGGGTAGCGTGACATATTTTATACTTGGCTATATAAAAAGTTGTACTATAATGTTCTCAAGTATGTTAGCTAATGGGTATATCATATATATATTTATGTGTGCATGTGCATACGTGGGTTTATGTGTGTATATTGATATAACATTTAAAAATGACTAGCATAGATAAACTACCTAAAGGTTTAATCCTTGCACATATTAATATATGTAGCCTGAGTAACAAAACTGAAGATCTTGCTCTATTCTTGAAATCTAACAAAGTAGACATACTAGCTATTTCGGAAACTCATTTGGACAGTCTTATTGAAAATTCAAAGATCAAGCTTGCTGGATTTTCTGTATATAGAAATGATAGAAATAGGTTTGGTGGTGGAGTTGCCATATACATAAGAGAACATCTACCTGTGAAATTAAGAAATGATCTTATGGCTAGTAATATAGAAGGGTTATGGCTTCAAGTACAACTACCACACCTAAAACCAATATTAGTGGGCTGCTGTTATAGGGCACCAA